>NC_133620.1:192413267-192675767 GCF_048593235.1 Sminthopsis crassicaudata
ATAGATAGATAGATAGATAGATAGATAGATAGATAGATATGGATATATATAATACACAAATTGGTGGGGAGGGGTATTATCCCAGTGAAAGCAGTATAAGCAGCAGCCCACAAAGATTCAAAGGCAGAGACATTGAAAGGTAATAGGGAAAACCTTCAGATACAAAATATAAAGTTCCATCCTAGAAAAAGTGCCATTTGAGTTCTTTGCTTATAAAGAGCCCATTCCCTTCATTCATACTTTTACTTCTAGTCATTCATTTATATAAGATTCCCAAAAGAGTGTGGGAGGTACAAATGACTGAATTGAAATTAATCATTCTAAGGAAGTGACATAAGAAGGGAAAAACCTTTGGATCAAGAGAAAAACTGCTTGAAAAAAGATAAGACTTTTCTCATCTATTGCATGGATGTAATTCCTTCTGATGATCAGAAGGAATCAAAGAGAAGTTTTTGCTGATGCTAAGCTAGGAGTCATTATCCTTGCTAAAAGAATTTATAGCTGAAAAGAATATGGTTACACACACCAGCTTAGAAAAGTACAGTAGCACATTGCATGACCAGTGGCAAAAGATGGGTGGGTAGATGGAGAGAATTCAGCGGCTCATTGAAGATCAAGCCCAGAGGACAGCAACTAGACCTACACAGCTGAAATGTCAGGACAGTGAAATCACTTTGTCATGTAAACAATCAGTCCTGGAAAGAGCCAGCCCAGATGGGTAGTGGAGCTGCTCCTAGTGAACTTTGTCTGAATCCTCTGGAAAGAGACTTTATAGTATTATTTCCCATCCTGGACATTGGGTTTATAGAAGAGCCTTTTCCTAATATTTGAGGGAAATGTTTTGTAACTGCTTTCCTTGGCACTGAGTCTACTATCTGATTAAAGGGAAGCACAAAGCACAAAGGTTAGCATTTGGGATTATAGCCACTCATAGGATTATCTCTAGGGCTCTGGGGAAATTAAGTCAACCCTCTGGGGACAGAATGCATCAGTGTAAAGTGAGAAACTGAGCCTGAAAAATATGCTACAAATACTTTGTATTCATTTGCTTGTATACATGTTATATCCCCACAATAGAGTATGAGCTCCTTGAAGGAAGAAACTATTTAGTTTTTTTCTTTATAATCACAGTACCCAGAACAATCCTTTGTAAATATTTGGTGCTTAAAAAAAAGTTTGAGTTGAAATCAATAATAAACCATGCTGAGTGGGAGTTAGTCTGAATTTCATACAACTAGATGTATAATTACCCTAAAAATTGAAAGTGAAGTTGGGTATCTTTTAAGTAGAGAAGTTCTTATGATTTCACAGATATGTTTCAACCCATCCTTTATAGGCAGCCCCTAGCTAACATCTTTAATTGGTTTTAATAAAATATTAGGTGAAACAATGAGAAGGAAGAAGAGACAGTTCTAGAGGAACTATATTCTAAATATTATAACTTTTACAAATGTTATGACTTTGATAAGTATCCAAAGAATGTTACAATTAGATTGTATGTTTTCAGTGATGTTAACTACGATATATTAATAAGACTATTGTAAAATTTTGGGGACAATTTTATGTGAAGTGTATAGAGATGCATTGGTAAATGTTTAACAATCAACTCTCTGGAGAAAAAAAATTATATGGTGGTAGTTGATATTGTTGTTAAGTCATTTCAGTTGTATCCAATTATTACCCCATTTTGAACTTTTTCTTGCAGTGATTATGTATAGATAATTTAATTGTAATCTGCACTATTAACATTTTCTTCATCATTTTCAAAACTCTAGATAATCAGCAAAACAAGCTAGATTCTGATTTTTAGTATTTGCTGATTTTCAAAATATAAAAGTTCATATTGAAATTTTAACAATCATCTTTTGTGTCTTTATCTACTTGAGTCATCTCAATAAATCTTCAAATTGGAAAAAAACCCATCTTTGGATGGGAATTGAAACACAATTACAGCCATTTGTTCAACAGATCCATGATTTAACAAAGATAGCATCTGGTATACAGCAGCTTATGGAGCCCTGCTGTTGATCACAGCAAGATCATTGTGAGGTTTTCCTCCTTGTTGATGAAGTAGAACCATATAAAAATAGACTATAAGAATTGGAAGTGATCTCAGAGCACATCTGTTCAACCCATATCTGAAGCATGAATTCTGTCTACAAGATTTCCAAAAAGGATTAGTCTAGCCTTTACTTGAAGTCTTTCCGTATGTGATATAAGGTTTAAATTATCTCCAGGCAGCAGGCTGAGCTAATTCTCTTAAAGTAGAGCTTTAGGGGAATAGAACTTCTGGGATTGGTGACTTTTCTTGGAATGTCTTAAGGGTTAAGGAGGAGCTACTTAATTAATAATTAATTAATGATTAATAATCATTAGTTGATTACCTTTGCTTCTCCCGCTTTTAGACTTTCTTAATCCCTCCCTCATCTAGCATCACTATCACTTTCGGAAAAGCACATATAATCTAGGGCCCAGGGCTCGTCAAAGACTCTAACATCATAGAGAACAAATCCAAATCAAAGGTTCATTTTCTCCTGAGTGTGTGTGTGTGTGTGTGTGTGTGTGTGTAGGGTAGAAGGATAGAATGGGAAGTGTCAAAGACTCATTGCCTCTCTCTAGAGTTTACTCCAGAAAGTCTCCCAATATAGCTTAGTCATTTCTTGTGTTTAGGATTTCCTGATTTTAGAGAAAAGAGATAGCATGTTGTCTTAGAAAGGTTTGAGGGTATAAATGCAAACTGGGTAGGTCAATCTTTACTTTGCCCTACAGAAAATAAATAAGATGCAGAGGATCCCCAAGAGTTAATAAAATGACATAGAAAGCACTTAAGGCATTCAGAAAACTCATAGCTTATAAAAAGATAAAACAACCCATAAATTTCCCCTGGTATATAGTCATATTTTGGAGCTACTGAACAAGCAATATCTCTTTCTTCTAGACTTGTACTATACAAATTACTCACCATATTACTGGGAAGTAGCAAGATCCAATTTCCTTGTCTCCCATAACCATTCCTTCTTACTGCTCCTCTAGATAGCTTAACTGAGAACATCTTAATCAGTCATGGGCCTTTGAACTAGAATGATAATGGACAAGAATTTAAATGAAATTAGATCATTTCCTAGGAATCATCTATAAATTATCTAGCAAGTTGAGAAGAGATAGAATCCCAGAAAAATGGATCAACTGTAGCTTTACAGTTGACCCTTGAAGAGGAATCACCTAACAGGGAAGTAAAGGCCTCAGGTCAGCCTTAGCAAGCTCTCATTTCCCCCCACACCTACCTTTAGCTAAGGAGAACTTTGAATACTTTGAAGGGTCCTTAGGATGTTGAACCTCCAATCTTCCCATGGGTTTCCTAAATGCCTTCCAAGATCACCTGACAATAATGTTTCTTTTAGTAACTAATAAGAGAGAAAGGGAGATTCTCCATTTTGGGGAGGAATTTCTTGAGCAAAGAATTTCAGTAACCAGGAAATGTGAATTATCCCCCATACATACACACATACACACACAAACATACATAGCCCTTTGACACATATGTTCCCTTTGTAGTTACTTGTAGATAAGTATGTTACAGACTTTCAAGGGTATGTAACTAATGTTTTTACTGTACCACTTTAGTAAATATTCTTCTTAAAAGCTACAAAAAACCAAATTGACTAAATTGATTCTCAACTGATAATTTCAGTGGAAGCACACCTATGGGGGCTCAGGCTAATGCATTAGAAAAAGATCAGCTTCTTAGCTATAACTCTTAACAGGACCATATAGCTGGTCTTACTCCAGATGGATCACTATATAGAAACTCCCCAATCGTTGCCATTTCTTGAACTGGACAAGTTTAATCCCAGGACTTCTTCTTTTAGTCTACATGGGCAAGCACATGACAATATCTGCTTTGTGCTCCTGAAAAAAACTCAGGTTCCCAATATCTACCTTGAGCAGTGCTCAGAAAATTGTGGATAAGCAGATGTAATTCCCATGTCTCTTTGCTCCAAGGCCACACTAATGATGGTTTGATGGGGATGGAAGAAAGAACTCCCCTTTGCTGTGCCATATTGTTCTGAACAAGGAAAAGACAAAAAAAGCAAAAACTATTAAGAGAATACTGTTCACTTTTAATGGGCTGATACAAAGAAGAAGCTTCTACAGCAAGATTTCATCTTCCTGGATCTCATCTAGTCAATCATCGTGTTGGCAATCCTAAGAACTAGAAATCAATCAAGAATTGTCCTCATAATAAGGTTCCAGTGAATAGGTCCATAGTCTATAGGGGGGAATGTATATTCAAATCTAAATGAAGAGAATCTCCTTGGTCAACTTTCTGAAAACAGCTTACCTTAAAACCCATTAGTCAAATGTTCAAATGCCCTAAAATAGCCAGACCAAACACAAACTAATTATTTTATATAAGAAATTAGTTTCTTATTCTAAGTTCCTTCAATAGGTTTCTGAATTGGTTGGTAATCTGGAGTGGGATAATTATTTGCTGAGCTCCATAATGGAAAGAGAAGAGAATAAGCATTTATGTAGTACCTACTATATATAGACATTGCCTATTTGATCCTCTAACAACCTTGTGACATAGGTACTACTATTTTTAGAGTTGAAGAAACAGAGGTAAAAAGAGATTAAATGGTTTATCCAGAGTCACACACCTAAGATATATCTGAAACTGGATTTAAATTCTGATCTTCCTAATTCTAGACCCAGATAGAATCTTACTGGCTTTCTAGGTTTGATGCCCTGAACATCCTATATATCCATTTGTTCTTTGTTGGTTTTGTTGGTTTAACCAACACCAAGTTCAATCTTTATGCTTATGCCAAAGATTATTATATAACTATAATCTGTTTAACTTAGACAGTTATCTGATACATAATTATGCTTCTGGTGGATGACCAGCATCCCAACATTTGACCTAAAATAAAAGTTAAACAGATATAATTTGCATTTATTTTTGTCTTATTGTAACCAAATACCATAAAATTGTTAGTGTCTTTTTCACAATAATAGTTTGAAGCAAGGAGATAATAGCTTTCTTTTTAAATAGATTTCAAGTCAGAGCCAAGATGGCAAAGAAGCAGGAAGTAGAGACCAAGTTCTCTCCATCCTTAACACCTTCAAACAGATCTAGAAAATGCAATTAACTGCATTTTAATAGGGAAATTCTAGGAAAAAAAATCACTTAGAGTAATTTGTCCAGCTCATTAGCAAAAGAAGACAGACAGAAAAGTCTGTGGACACTAGGGCTTGGGTCTGGCTAGGAAAGGTTACACAAAGCACTCTAACACAAATTGTAACTGCATCAAGGCATGAAGAAATCCCAGATCCATCATAGGGAGACTGCATTTTTACAGGATATAGGAACAGATGAAAACTGTTAATTCTATTGCTCATTAGCCAGGTACAGGGTTGATTGAAGAAGCAACCAATGCTTAGGGGTAGTATTCCCAGAAGAAAAGTAGTCATTGGTGGGGAGGGCGGGCTGGAAGGGATGACAAGTGGAGGGTAGTGGTGTAGGTTAGGCTGTGAACCAAACAAGGAACCAATTCAAAAGCAAGCAGAAACTACGTGGCTCAAATAGTGGATATGGAGCAAAGTCTTATTTACAGCCTCCAGACTGAGACAGGAAATCTAGACATACATATACAAACAGACAAATATATATATATATATAGAACAACAATATGTAAATACATGTATATATGTAAACATTAAGGCATATTTAGCCACAGATAATACTTGGATTTGTTTTGCTTAATTATATATGCTTATATTATATTGTGTGTCTATTTTATATCATATATGTTATATGCATTATATATGATGCATCTAATATACAATATTATGTAACATATTATTACATGTATTTTTTGTTTATAACAGGTTTTGTTTGTCTTGACAGGACAAGGAGAGATGGAAGAAAGATAATTCAAAGCTGAAAATAAAATAAAGTTGATTTTTTAAAAAATAGAAATAATAAAAGGAATGCTTTCCAAGAAACCTGAGTACATTTGTATAAACTGATGCAGAAGGAAGTGAAGAAATCAGAAAACAATAATGATAACAATTATGCTCATCTGCCTATACTGCTAGGGGAAGTCTTCACATGCTTCAGGTAAATACTTCCTTAAATCACCAATGAGTTTGAAGCCTGTTGATCACTGATCTTAAGCTCACTGAAAATAAATTTTCCTCTGCATCTCTCCTAGAGAGTTGATCAATGTAAAATAAATTATGTCACTCAAAATTTATTTTTAAAAAATAGAAGAAAACAAGTAAGAAAAATCTTTTTTTCTTTCAATCATAAACCCAAGATAAAGAACTCAGACACTAGATGGTCTCTAAGATCCCTTCTAGCACCCAAACTTATAATACTAAACAGCTTCTATATACAATGATTACTTTACAACAACCCTGTGCAATATGGTTGGACAAGTAAATGTCTGAGGCCAGAGTTGAACTCAAGAAGATGATTTCAGGTTCAGCACTCTATCTACTATGACTGCCAAAAGTTTCTGATGCTTACTAGCTGTGTAACCCTGGGCAAGTCACTTAACCCTGTTTGTCTCAGTTTCCTCATCTGTAAAATGAGCTGGAGAAGGAAACGGCAAACCATTCCAGTATCTTTGCAAAAAAACAAAAATCAAAAAACCAAACCAGGTCATGAAAAGTCAAACATAACTGAAACTACTGAACAACAACAAAATGCTTAAATCACAGTTACTCAATAAAAATCAGACTGAAATATTGGATAGTTATTTTTTCCCTCATGGTTATGACTTTGGCAAGGTTTTCTTCTTCATATAGGACACACACAGTTATACAAGTAATTATGGAAGATGTGAGCATTTATAGAAATCATCCTATGATAGCATTTGTGGCAGGAAACCCACACTTTTTTATAATTCATGAGAGGCTTATAAGAATATACATTTAAATGGATCAACTAAAATGGAAGTTTTCAGAATAACCTGGATGTTTCAAGACTTCAGATCAATCACTGATGATTATAAAATAGTTAATATCATTTCATAAGACTGTGATTGAGGGTATGAAGAAGATTAAAACAAGGAGAAGAATGTTACCTTAGGAAATCTATCTGGAAACACTTCATCTTTTGAAAATGATTTCATATTTCCAGATCGTTAAATCATTCTTGTTGAAAAAAATAGACTCAAACTAAGATTTAGATGAATCAATAGATGACAGATCCATAATGTGTTATTAAAGAAAATCATGGTGAGCCAGTATGCCTGGGTGTATGCCTGAGTATATCTCTCACCTTCCAACATTGTCATCCAAAAGGAGATGCCTTTGCTGGAAGTCAGAGAAAGAGAAGGCTTCAGCTGCCTTCTCTCATCACCCCTGTGGCTCCTTCTCCCACTGTGAGTTCCTCATTCTGAGGAAGGGCTCGGATCACTTATTATGTATTTCTTGATTTCTCTACCAAGCTTCCAGTAAGTATTTCACCCCCCTCCCCTGATCCCTATTTCTATTTTTATATTGCTTTCCCCCATTAGAATATGTTACCTGAGAACAAAGAATCTTTCAAAAAAAAAAGTTTTGCTTGTATTTGTACTCCCAGTGTACCTATGCTTGCTTGACATAGTAAATGCTTGTTGATTTGACTCAAAACTAGATGGACTTTGGGGCTGGCCTAATATAGCAGTTCTTCTTTGAGAAGCAAGAGTACTATGGAAAGAGTTGGGATTTGGAATTTTAAATTTAAGCTTGAATCCTATCTCTGCCACTTACTCCCTTTGTGATAATGGACAAATCATATCCCCTCTTCAGATCCCAGTTACCTCATCTACAAAATAAGGAAATTAGTTTAAATGACCCTTAAGATCCCTTTCAACTCTAAATCTACAATCTTATAGATTTTTTTTATCTAGTTAAAGAGATAGTCATAGTTGTTCTTAATAAAATTGATAATAACTGATGCTGAATGAAAAGTGCAAAATCAGGAGAACATGTACACAGTAACAGCAACACTGTGGGATGTCATTAATGATAGATTTAGCTTTTCTTGATAATGCAGTGATCAAAGACAATTCCAAAAGACTTATGAAGAGAAATGCTATCCATATCCAGAGAAAAAACTATGGAATCTGAAAACAGATTGAAATATATTATTTTTACTTTTTTTGTTGTTTTTACTTTCTCATGGTTTTCTCCTTTTGTTCTGATTTTTCTTTTATAGCATGACTAATGCGGAAATATGATTAATATGATTGTACATGCACATGAATGACTTATATCAGATTGCTTGCTGTCTTAGGGACAGGGGAAAGAAGGAAGGGAGGGAAACATTTGGAGCTTGAAATCTTATAAAAGTATATGTTAAAAACTAAAAAAAAAAATTACCAAAAAGAAAAAGAAAAATAACAAGAATCCCTAAAAACACAAACAAAAAATAGAGTTGATAATGTCATAATTATTTCTTGTGATTACAAATTTACAAAAGTAAATCAAGAGGATTTACAAAATAAAAGGAGATTTGGCTTAGGAGGTAACCTCTCTTCTCCATTTAGTAACTGACACATTTACATTTAAACTTGAAAGGGGAGTATAGGGGGAGATAAGGAAAAAATGATTATAGTATTTTTAAACATATTCAAATGTTTTTAAAATTTTGTTGACTTCTTTCACAAGCAATTGAAACAAAATTCTTACTGTGTTTTATATTCTTCTTTATAATTAGATATTTTTTTTAGTAAATTTTTCAAAAAATAGCAACTAAGGGGCTTTCAAAACAGAAATGCAAAATTGCCTAAACAGAAAATAAGCCCTTAACAGTTCTTACTAAATACAAACCTATTATGGGATTTTCAGCATGGTGATGTGTCATTTACAATTTAATTGTGAGGGTTTGAAGAGCAACAGCAATAATAACAATTAATAACACCAACTTATATTTCTGTAGAGTTTTAAAGGTTCCAAAGGACTTTGTTCATAATAATGCTATAAAAAAGTATTAAAAAGTATTATTATTCCTACTTAAGAGATAAAGAAACTAGGCTTCTGAGAGACTAAACAATTTGCCCAGGGTTCACATAGTTGGAACCAGGACTCAAGACATTATTTGCTGATTCTAAGACTAATGCTCTTCTTCACCACTTATAAAAATATAATGGTTATCTAGTTTGTTAATAAGTAGGCAAGCATGAGCTATAGGAACTGCTGCTGAGCTGAAGAACAAATGACTTGATGGACTTTTAAGAAAGGGGCAGGGGGAGAGAGAGATGTCTTCCTGCTAACTTTCTTGCTTCAATTCTCCAAAGGGTCCTCTGTCACTCAACTGTAAGAATGTACTCAGCCAGATGAACTTGCACTTGAGCCCTCATTGCTTGTTTTTTCCTGCTTATTTCCTTGGACAGAGAGAAAAGCTCCTGCCCTGGCTTGCCAAAAGACATGGACTTTAGGAAGACAGTACATAGCCAAGGTGAAGTTTAAGCATCAACATCCCAGCAGATATCTTTAAAGCGGAATACTGCTTTGAATTGTTCTACTAGTGGTGTAGTGAGTCTTTTGCATCTTTTAACATGTAGGGGAAGGAAACATCTGTTCCATTCCTCTATTTACAACTAATTGTATATTTAATACTTTTTTACTACCTCCTTTGGGAAGACATAGGCATATGTCAGAACCTAAGCTATAAGCAATTTCTCTGCAGAGCAGCAGGACAAGGAAAGAGAGGTCTGTGATATCAGGGAATTTAACATCTCTAATTAGAAACAAGGCTTTTCAAGAATTAAACCTGATATGAACTATGCATGTAGTTCCAGAACAGATGGACACTTTAGTGGAAATGGAATGGACCCAGTGGCCTAGCCCTCAAGTCAAACAGCAGTTCTTTAACTAAGGATACCTTCTCCAGTTGGCTAAATTAGAAAGGAGAAATGGTACTTAAGAAAATGAAGTTTCAAAGTAGCTCAATTAGTTCAAGTACACATTGAGGAAATCTGTACTAGAAGCTGCACAACCTTGAAAATATTGAAGCATAATTTAACGAGATATATTAGGGAAAGGAAGATTTCAAAAGAACTGAAAATTTAACAAACAATATTAATACCCAAAAAGATGCTCTAGACATTATCAGTAACTATTGACCCATATATTTCATATTCTCAATGGGATATTTATTCAGAGATCCTAGAAGAAACTATGAGATAAAAGCACACACAGTCTTTCATAAATAAATTTTATTGCAAATCACACAGTTGAATAAGTGAAGGAAAAAGCATATATTAAAGCACTCACTGTGGAAAATATTCATATTCTAATAGAAGAGACAAACTACTAGTCAGATAGAAAGATACTGGGGGCAGGGAGGTGGCGCAGTGAATAGAGGACCAGCCCTGAAGTCAGGAGGACCTGAGTTCAAATCTAACCTCCGACAGTTAACATTTCTTAGCTGTGTGACCCTGGGCAAGTCACTTAACCCCAATTGCCTCAGCAAAAAATAAATAAATAAATAAAAGGTACCATTGGTGTAGCAGTAAAATAGATGGTAATATATCATATTTAATGACATTGGTACAATCATATCAGTTTCTGATGTTGACTATCAAATGGATAGTGCCAAAGATTCCAGTAGTGAGAACTTTATTTTCTGGGTGTTCAATAGCTATGCCTATTGTCATAGCAACAGATGTCAAGGAATATCTCTTTGGAGGAAGTTATACTGGTCATCTAGGATGGGGTTCTGTCATTCCTAAAGCTTTTGAATTTGTCCACTTCATGGCAGTTGGGCAACAATGGGTATTGATGATGGTAAGGAATAGTAGAGACACTTTTCCCATACAAATTCTCTTTTAATTGGTGGTTTCTGGGTTCAGGCTGAAAGCAAGACTTAAAGTATGAGGGCCCTCCTATTCCTAAGATTCTTGGGACCGAGACTTAGTTTGTCCCTTTCTGAGTCTGGATGAATTGGTTATGGTGATCACACGTTTTCTTCCACAAATTTGCCATTCAAAAGAGATTGATCAAAAAATCCACATTTGAAAAATAAAGTGGATGAATAATTCATAAAAGGAAATTTATATTAAAAAACAAAATATATCATAGCCTACTTATGCCTACTATGAATGAATAATGAATGAATGAATGAATGAATGAATGAAAACTACCATCATTACTTCTCTCCCTGTTTCGTCCATAGAAACAGCTCAGGACTCTGAGCTCAAGAGTACTAAGAATAATAACACTTCCCAGGCCACTAGTCACATTTCTAAGAGCCCCATTCATCTGTCATCCAGGGGAAAACCCCTGTGGAAAAGGTGCTACCATCCTCAACACCACCAGCACCAACTGCCACTAAAATATAGTCAGTTCAAGAGCCTTGGGAAAGACATGTTCCCCAGAGCACTGGCCCTGCTTTGAATGTGTACATTCATCATGAGTACATCCATCTTCCAGATAAGCAACCCTTGTGGAAAAGCAACCTGGGAAACTCCTCTGCTTATGCTGCAGTTCCTGCCTCAGCAGCCACAGTTATTAAAGGCTCAAAAAAAAAAAAAAAAGTTCTAGCTATCTGAGTCCTTTGCACCCTCTAAGAGTTCATTATTAGAAATGGATATGGCCCTATCAGTGGAAATGTTAAAATATATATATATATATATATATATATATATATATATATATATATATATATATATATATATATATATATATATATATATATATATATATACATTACTATCTGCTTTGCTGGACTTTTCCATCTGACTAGCTGGTAAAATCTCCTATGTGAGTTTGTTTCTCCCATTAAAAGTGAGCTCATTGAAAGTAAAGATGTCTTGCTTTTCTATATGTATCTTCAGCATTTAGCACAGTGCTTTAGACATTACACGTGATGAATAAATGCTTTTTCATTCATTCATGGTGGCCACCAATAGCCTTTATTTCATTTTTAATACAAATTTTATTTTCTATTGAAAATTTCATGAATATCAGCAGACATGAACATTTCAATATGCCTACAAAGAACAGGAAAAAGATTGTTTTTCGAAACGCCTATTAAATGTAACTCAATAGTAGCAAAACTCCAGGCTTATCTGTGTCCCCTTCTGTTCTGCTGTCTTCTGTATGCTTTGTTTAGAGTTTTTTGATAGTCTGCTTTTTCCTTTTTTTTTTCCTTTTCTTTTCTGCATCATTATCACTATAAATTGCCTTGTGAAGAATAGTGGATTAGAGTTTGTATCCCCCATAAAAATTCAATTAAATTAATAGGAGGGAAACATGAAACTATATATTATTGGAAACATGTTCAAAATTTGTTTGGTTTGGTCATGCATAATTACATCTAATTCATAAATATTCTAATTGGGCACCAGTTTGTCATGTATCCCTTAGTTCCCAAAGAATGGTTTTGTTCATCTTATCCTATATTAGTTGTGATTAAACATACAATTTATAAACCCTTAACCTATCTACCTATTCCCAAAGGTGTTATGGTGTCTATAAGCCTCTACTTGCTTCAATTTGTCGATGTTTTATGTATTCAGTCCAAAATCTAGCTTTCTTAGATTGGGATTCCATCTTTGCTGGGACCAGGCCTCCCTCTCCAGTCTTGAAACAAAGAAAAACTACAAGTATCAGTCCTCTTAGCTAGAAATCTCCTTGAAGTCTGGAACTCTCATTTTTCATCTTTACCTCTCTGAAGACCTAGCATAGTTCCTCTTAGTAAATATCTGTTAAATTGATGTAAGTACTTTTTCTACTTTCTATAGATGCTATGTGAGAAACTGCTTACTGATAAGAGCAGCAATGATTGATAATTTGATGTAAGAACTGTTATTAAAACCAGTAATTTTCAAATTATCTTGAGAAGACAGTAGAAGAACTAAGTTGAAGTATCTGTTTTTACTGATGAATCAACAAACATTTATTAAGCTCTTACCATATGCGGGGCACTAGGCTAATCTCTAGGAATATAAATACAAGCAAAAAGATAGATAATAACCGCACTCAAAAAACTTACATTGTAATGGGGGAAGATGCTACATAAAAAGAAGCTGAAAAGGGAAATGAAGGAGTGAACATGGATGATCTGGAAGCATTTCTTTCAAAAGGTTCTAGGAATAACTGATCAATTAGAGCAAGAGGACAAAATGATCTTCCAAGGGGAAAAGGTAGAAAAAGAAGTCCAGAGAGTCAGGAGCATGAAAGCATGAGAAAAAAATCTTTGTCAACATTTGTTTGCCCTGTTTTTAGAGGCAGCTAGGTGGTTCAATAGGTAGAATACTGGGCCTGGAGACAGGAAGAATTGAGACACTTACTAGCTATGTGATATTAGGTCACTTAAACTTTCTGCCTCAGTTTTTTAAACTATAAAATGGGATATTTATAGCAATGAGCTTCCAAATTTGTTATAAGGATCAAATGAAATAACAGTTGTGAAGTGCTTAGCACAGACTGGCACATAGTAGGTGCTTACTAAATGCTTGTTTTCTTCTCTCCCTCCCTTACTCAGACATTTAGACTTGCAGAGAAGGAGAAAGGTCTGAATTCTTAGAAATACAATTCTACTGTCCATTCACATTTGCAAATATGCATTCTATAAAAGTTGTACAGGGATTAGGGGTATCCTTGTAAGTGGAATCTAGAGTCATAATTGCATGATTTTAGTCACTATAGTACTTTTCTATATTCATTTATTCAGGACTGATACACTAACTACTTTCAAAAGGATCTGAAGTGTAATTTAACACAAAACATTACAAATAGGAGTTGGAATAGAATGGAGAGCATCTGTCTAAAGAAACAAAGGGTATAGATACTACCAGGAACAGATTTCTATGAGTAAGTACTTTTATTTGGTTCTGGGACTAAGACAAATAAGAAAATCCACTGGATTATAAAGATTTTGTTTTCTAACAAAAGAAAATATGCAATCATGCCTGTGAGAAAAAAAATGTTTTCCTTTGAAATAAACTCAAGAAAGAATTTATCATTTGTATCTTTGGATGAAGAAAAATCAATATATTCTACATTGACTTTGGAAATAGAAACTGTTAAAACAGTTGGTTCTCACATTGTGGGAATAATATTGAATCTTAACTCAGTAAAGGAATTTACAAAAAACAGAAAATGATGTTCTGGTATACATATTTCTCTTGATGGTATATATGTTCCTTGAAGATAGGGATTATTTCATCTTTGTCATGGTATCCCAAGTACCTCCACCTATGCATGTCTAGCCAGGAAGAAGATTTATAACAAATATTTATTGATTGATCAGATACTTTACTTTCTGCAAATTAGAGAATCTAGAGGAATGGATAGCTAATATGACATATTAGGCCTAAAGAGGTCAGAGAAAAAAGAGACCCAGGAAAGATGTGTTCAAGGGGGAAGTGGGACAAAGGGCACAGAGTCTCTCAGAATTCTATAGCCAGCACAGCAGTTGCTATTTGTTTAGAACAGCCTTTTAAAATTCTCTAGACAACTTGGCACTTACTGTTCTGCATAGAACAGAGGGACTTTTGGGATAAGGTTAAAACAATTTCTTTAGCACAATGTTCTTTAATCCTTTATTTTATTTTTTTAATTGTTGGGGAAATGGATCCCTGGAGAGATTTACCTTCACCAAGGGGAATGATAAATCCTAAAATAAGCTTCTGAATATAAATTTGGTGAAATTAAACAGAAATACAAGGAAGGGCATTGTATTCAGTGGGTCTCAGAGATGAGAAAAGTCAAACAACCAATTTAATAATAATCACATTTATATAGTGCTTTAAGGTTTGCAAAGTGTTACTGCTATGTTAAACACAACTAAATACATGTATATATATACATATATGTGTGTATATATCTATGTGCAAAATCTTGTTTTTTCTCTACAATAACCCTATAGATAGTACTATTATACTCATTTAACAGATTATGAAACTAAAATTGAAAGAAAGGTTAACTGATTTGCTTTTGCCAAACAGTCATATTTAATATGAATCTACTATTTTCATGCCTTAGTGCTAGGTGTGGGGCAATGCCCTTAAGAAATAAGAAGACTAAGACTCAAATGAAGTTGTGAAGAAGAGAAGCATTAACGGAAGAATTCCAAGAGGATGTCAAAGGGCAGTTATTATGAACACAGAAAGCATTTTCCTGGTGCATCTTGACAAAAATTCATTGTCTTAAGAAATCCTGAAAAAGATTAAAGTAAGTTTCATAGTTATTGGCTGAGAATGTTGGCTTAAGAAAGCTACAGAGAAAGGCTTACTAATCATAGCAATTCTGCTAATGGTTCTAAAGAGAGGACCTCTATGAAAGAATCTAGCTGACAGTTGACTGAAAGAGATTAATTGACTAAAGCATAATTGACTAAAGCATACCCAATCTCTCTCCATCACCTCCAGTAAATGGATTTTAAACATAGTATTCTCATCGGATTTTACTTAGGAAAGCAAAATAACAACACAAATAATTGAAGTTTTACCTCCTAGAGTGGAAAGTAATGTCTGATGGAGCACAAGGCAGACAAAACCTGGTAGGAAGGAATGAGGAACAATGCCCAAATGAAGCAGTGGAAATCATCTCTGGATGGAAAAGGCTGAAATGAGATGCCACAGGAGGATGACTGCAGGTCCAGCAAAGTGTGGCAATGACAGCAGGAGCAGATGCTGGCAACTTTGCAATATTGGAGGTATGAATTTCCCCTCTTCCCCCCCACATATATATGTACCCTGATCATACATGCTATTTCTATGTTCTTTCCTTCACACAGTTGCTCTGACCACAAGTGCTTCCCCATGAATGAATATCCCATTCATGATACTTATGAAGGTCCATTATCTCAAGGTTTTGTCCATGTGAGGGAGAGTATACATTTTAAAGATTATGTGTGATAGCACTACTTATTTACAATGTTATTTAATCAAAATGTCTGTTGTGAACTAAAGTTGAAAATAAGAATAGAAAACAAAAAAAAAGAATAAAAATGAAGAGAAAAAAATTCAATAATGGATCAATGAAGAGTACTGGCTTTGAAGTAAAAGGATCTGGGCACAAATCTTGCTTCTGGTACTGACTACTTTCTATGAACATCTATGATTTTGAGAATGTAATTTCATCTACTTGGGTCTGAATTTCTGAATTTTCTTATCTATAAAATGAGGGGTTGGATTAAGTGTCTTCTGAGGTATCTGAAGAAGATATCAGAAGAGGTAAATAACTTTGGGAGATCAATTCATTGTAAAAAAAATATTATATAAAAATAGCATAAAAGAAATTCAGTTTATAACATGGAGCAACTGTAACAGCTCTCTATCACAGGGACAAAGGAGTGTTATTTATTATATGAATTAAGGGGTTTTAACAATTAACAAGGGGAGGGGCAGCTAGGTGGCGCAGAGGATAGAGCACCAACCCTGAAGTCAGGAGGAGTTCAAATGTGATCTCAAACACTTAACACTTCCTAGCTGTGTGACCCTGGGCAAGTCACTTAACCCCAGCCTCAGGAGAAAAAAAAAAAAAAAAAAGAAAAGAAAAGAAAAAACAGTTAACAACGGGAAAGACAAGTTTCCTAATGGAACACCCAATTCACCAGAAGAAAAATATCATTACTTTAAATATGTCATTTAGTGAGAGTATGCCTTTGACTGGCAGGCTAAATCCAAAGAGGAGTTTGGCTGACGAACCCCAAAAAAGGGTTAGTAAAAGTAGTTGATTACACTACTGACTAGTAGACTAATCCTAAAAGGGATTAATCAAAGATCTACACCTTGAGTGGATCTTTTATGAGGAAACATAACCTGGGGGGCTTGGTAGTATAAGTTGACTTTTTGATTAAATAAGATGGGGTTTTTAGAGATCCCCACATGGGGTGGGACTGTAACTGAAAGTCCACTTGAACAAAAGGCCTATTTAAGAAAAAATTCACTGAAATCTGAGTTGATCCCACCACCAGTACCTTTCCTACTTGCCCCAGGGAGTATTATAATTCTATCATCATACTTCAGGCTTTTTCTGCTAAGACCCACACAGAACTTCATCAGTAACTTTATCTCCAGACTAGGAAAACACTATACACAACTAGGAACAGAAACTAGGAAAACAATATGTATAATAACAATTGTTTTTTATGCCATATAATTATAATGACAAAGCATAACTCCAGAAAAGAGGTGAGAAAATGAACCTTTCTCCCTTCACCATAGGATAACCAAAGACAGAGGCAGAGACAAAGACAGACAGAGAGAGAAAGAGAAAGAAAGATAGAGAAAAAGAGAGAAACAGAGGGAGAGAGGGAGAGAGAGAGACAGACAGACAGAGACAGAGACAGAGACAGAGACAGAGAGAGAGAAAGACAGAGAGAGAGACAGAGACACAGAGAGAGAGAGACAGAGAGACAGAGAGAGAGAGAGAGAGAGAGAGAGAGAGAGAGAGAGAGAGAGAGAGAGAGAGAGAGAGAGACGGAGAGAGAGAGACAGAGACACAGAGAGAGAGAGACAGAGAGACAGAGACAGAGAGAGAGAGACAGAGAGAGAGAGACAGAGAGAGAGAGAGAGAGAGAGAGAGAGAGAGAGAGAGAGAGAGAGAGAGAGAGAGAGAGAGAGAGAGAGAGAGAAAGAGAGATGGATAAAGTGAGTGAGCATTTATTAATATCTATCATTTGCCAGGCAAAGATAGCTGGACAGAGGGCTGAACTTTGAATCAGCAAGACCTAAATTCAAATCCAGACTCATACACTTACTAGCTATGTGAGTCTGGGCAAATCATTTAACCTCTGTTTACCTTAATCCACTGAAGAAAGAAATGGCTAACCATTCCAGGAACCTTGCAGTTTTTGGCATGTTTTGATCCAAGATTCAGATACAACTGAATGGCTCTCAACAACAATTTATCAGGTACTGAGTTAAGCTCTGGGAATACAAAAACAAGAGAACAAGACTGCTCCCTCTTGCCAAGGAGTTTATACTCTCAAGGGAGAAGTGCAGGTGGGGCGAGGACACCTGCAAAAGGGCAAAGCAGCTGGTACTAAGGGTGAGTGTGAAGTTAGCCAGGAGTGGAAATAATCTGGTTCTGGCATCGAAAGACTTTCATTCAGATATGGTCTTTGAATATGATGCTTGCTGCCTTTGTGACTCTGAGAAAGACGCTTGGGCTTCATTTTCCTCATCTGTAAAATTAGTGTTGGACTTAGATGACTTCTGAGAGCCCTTCTAGTCATAGATCAATGAACTTTGGGTGTAAAATATTGCATGTACTACCAAACACAGCTAATGTGTTATTTTTTGCCGAACTGCTTTTTTCTCCTTTCTTTTAAAATCTTTATTACAAGGAACACTTGCTGGGTAAGGAATAGAGAGAGTGGGAGAGAATATATTCAGAAAAAATGTATTATAAAAACAAAAGCCATCAATTTAAACAGTTTAAATAAGCAACCTGGAGAGACATTTTTCATAACACTTTGCAAATGAATGTTGTCAACAAAATAAAAATAAATTTTAAGAAAGTGAGTGCTGTACTTATAAATGGCAGTGTGAGAAATGCTGAAAAGTTGGGTTTCCACAATGTTGCGGGCTTTCAGGTAGTGTGGGATTGGGATAGTAGGTACCACTGACGAAGAGGTTTTCAGGATGTGAGAGGTAAGGATTCACAGAATAATTAAGTGATCAATGGAAGCATTGAGCAAACAAGAAATTGGGGGGCTAGGAAGGCACAGGTGGATTCAGCCAATCAGAAAGAGTGGGTTTTCAGGAAGCCACAAATTTAAGATAACAGCTGATCCAGCCCAAAATAATTGGGGTCAATGACCTGACTTGACCAAATCACTACGGTGCCTGCTTAATAGGCTAAAATATTAAATAACACACCCCAGAGGAGGAGTTTTCTGACATTTTTGAACATGGAATGTATGAAGGGGGCGTGTTTTATACATATTAAGGGGGGAAACAAGTAGTGGTGTATCAGAAAGATTGTAACCCGGATAAAAGGGGCCAATCCTTTCTCTGAAGGGAGGAGCGTCATGTCATGGGAGCAAGCCGAAAGTTTCCCCCATTTCTGCACTCAGAGCTCCCTTTTCCCTAAGAGGAGTGTCTCCTACTTCTGGCCAGAAACTAAGAGGATTCCTTGAGAAATTTTCCATGATATCTGATTTTCAGTGTCAAGAATGTTATTCTTAACAGCTGTGTTAAATTGAGGGCAGCCGGGGTTTCAGTCTAGCATGCTGAATAGTGCTGACCTTGGAAGTGGGCAGAGTTAAAGTCCAGTCTGTCTCTGATACTATATGACCATGGACAAATCATTTAACTTCTCTGAGCCTCAGTTTCCCCAACTGTAAAATGGGAATAACAATACTAATGCTTTTCTTCAAGGAGCTGATATGAGACTCAAATGAGATAATATATACATAAAGGAATAATATATTTAAAGCTTTTGGAAAACTTAAAAATATTCTACACATGTCAGTTATTATTAAAAGTCAAAATAAATAAAAACAAAGAATTAAGTAAAATCAATCAGTTCCATTTTTCTAGAATGTGAATATAAAACTGTTAATCTCTTTGTGAATTGTCTTGCTCAGAGAGTTTCATTTATTTATTTAAATGCTATTTAATTATGATATTTATTTAAATGCTATTTAATTATGATATTTATTTAAATGCTATTTAATTATGATATTTATTTAAATGTTATTTAATTATGATAAACTGGCTAAGATTTTTATGGCCTAATATGTTATAACTTTTCAATTTTCTTTACTTGTCTTAGTTTCTGCGACCATACCAAATTATTTATCCCTTTATTTTTAATACCTCCTTAGTTATTTTAATATAATCTTACCTTATTTTCCTACCATTCTTCTATATTTGTGCATATCAAAGTATTTTAATTGCTCCCTCAATTTACATACCCTATAAACTTTATATAATATCTCTTTAACTATTTTCTAATTGATCAAAAGTTTCCTCCTTATGTAGCTCAAAAACATGAGTGGATATGTTTTAATAAGAAATAATTTGAATACTTACCAGAAAATATTTACTATTTGCTTCTTTTAAGTAAGAGTTGAATAAAAATCAAAGCTCCACAGGTGATATTCAAATGCCAAACATCATAATAACATACCATATCATGAAAAATCACCAATAATTCAATTCTGATAAAATAGCAGGAATACTTCTAATTCTTTTCTGGTTGGTCATATCTGTGCTGACAATTTTTGAATGCCTTTCAAGAACTAATTCTGATCATTTTCTAAATAAGATAGTACAAAGATACCTTATCTTAAATCTCTAGTTTCATTTAACAAGCACTTGTTGAATGTCTACTATGCACAGGCAACCAATTCATGGAAAATCAAAATTAAAACAATACATAAATTAGGTATTTGCTTAATAAGTAATTCTTTACTATATAAACATACTTACAACCTAAATCTTTACATGGCTCAGAAGAAAGAATACTAGATTTGAACACAGAGGATTTTGTCCTTACTCTCTGTTTAACTTAATTTCTTTGGGAATCAATTTCTTTATCTGTATAATGAGAGAGTTGGATTAAGCGAATCCTTTCCCTTCTAAATCTATGCTTTTATATAGCATTCTTTCAGAGACAAATAGCATAAATTCTTCATTTATAATACAAGTTGCATTCAATCAAAGCAGTCAGCAATAACGATGCCTTCCCTAATATGGGAATATGTTTTGCATGACTACATGTGTATAATCTATACCAAATTGCTCGCT
Source organism: Sminthopsis crassicaudata (assembly GCF_048593235.1). Classification (NCBI taxonomy): domain Eukaryota; kingdom Metazoa; phylum Chordata; class Mammalia; order Dasyuromorphia; family Dasyuridae; genus Sminthopsis; species Sminthopsis crassicaudata. Next base: position 192,433,976 of record NC_133620.1, read on the forward strand.
TTCTCAAGGAGGGAGGAAGAGAATTTGGAATCCAAAGTTAAAAAAAAACATAATATAAGAATTGTTTTTACATGTAATTGGAAATATATGTGTGTATAAATTTTCAATAAAACAAACACAAAGCTTCCCATATGACAAGTTCTCCAGATTTTAGTTCCTCAATATCTCTCTCTCTATCTCTGATGGGGGTATATTTTTGTGTGGATGTGTTACATTATTTTGAGACTGGTTCTTCTTATTTTATCCAAGCTAAAAGAGTAACAGACATTCATGGACCCAATACCAATACTAATTGATATGAAAACTTTAATCTGACCCTATTTTAAGAGAGCTAAGAAAGTTAGGGAGTTAAGATCCAAAATGGGTAAGGCCTTGTGTAAAGCATATTCTATAGAAAAATTTCCCAAATCAGAGTTTGATATGTGTTGGCAGACCACATAACTACATTTTGATAGTATAGATTATTCCTGAGTTAGAGAAGGGTTAAGAAAATTCAGAAACAAAACAGATAAAATTAAGTCAATATTTATGTAAAATTTGCTGTTATTTTTTTATATAGATATAATTTCCACATATAATATTTTATGGGGAAATATTTCTAGCACTAAAATTCCCTCATGGGACCCACCCACCATGTGGAATACAACTAGAGAAATATTACTATATATTATAATTTATAATTACTATTTATTATTGCTTATAAGACAATGCTAGAGAAAGAGTGCTATATTTGGAGTCAGGGAACTTAGCTTTATTTCCTAGTTCTGATACTACTACTCTGAATTTTAAACTATAAATTTTAAAGGTTGAACTAGATGCTACTTAATGTCTGATCTTACTCTTCTAAGTTCAAAGTCTCCATGTCTTCTTCCTCTATGTAGAAAAGTCCTTTAAGTGTCTCTCTTCCTGAGATATAAATTAGGCTTTACAAGATTGGTTCTACTGGACTTAGACAATCTGATGGACCCATTTCATATTCATTTAAAATTTTTAAATGGAAAAAATTATTGAGCCAAGTTTTCACATTTCTCCTCCAAAGAGAATTCCAAATCTTTTACACTTTGGAGGAGAAATGTGAAAACTTGGCTCAATAATTTTTTCCATTTAAAAATTTTAAATGAATATTTTAAAATAAATTAAATTAAAATGAATATTAATTCAATCTATTTGATTCTCTTTTTGCTCTTAAAGCTCAATTTCTATATCCTTCTTTCTCCAGAACCAGACTTTTCTATTATCAGAGAATCCCAAAAAACTAAGTACTTTCTTTTCTCCAATCAATCACTTTTATTCCTGTCCCTTGTCCATTTCTACATGATCATAGCTATCTTTCTGTCCAGGTCAAAACTATAAACACCAATTGAAGTAAAGGAAACCCTATGAAAATGGTGCATTCAAAATTCTAGAAATTCCTGATTTTTTTTCCTGGAAAATATTTATAGGAAGATAGTTTTGTGGAGGAAAGGCACAAAATTGTCACTGGTCTGAGAAGGGTATCATAATAAGTTCAAAGGTAATAAGGAAGCAACGAGATAGAAAAAGAAAAGAAATGCAATAGGATCATTTATGTGTCAATGGCATTGTATCAAGACTTACTGTACCCATCAACTAGGGAATGGCTGAAGAAATTATGGCATATCAAAGAAATAGAATACCTTCTAAGAAATCATGAGCAGGCAGACTTCAAAAAAACCTATATGAACTGATGCAAAATGAAATAAATGAGCAGAAACAGGAAAACATTGTACACAGTAACAGCAACTTTGTGTGATGATCAACTATGAATGATTTAGTTCTTCTCAGCATTTCCGTGATTTAAGACAATTACAGAGGACTCATGAGGAGTCCTTTCCACATCCAGATAAAGAACTGATGGACTCTTTAGGGGGCAATTAGATGGTACAATGAATAGTGTACCAGCCTTGAAGTCAGGAGGACCTGAGTTTAAATCTTAACTCAGACACTTAATACTTCCCAGCTCTGTGACCCTAGGCAAGTCACTTAACCCCCAAATGCCTTAGCAAAAAGAAAGAAAAGAAAGAAAGAAAGAAAGAAAGAAAGAAAGAAAGAAAGAAAGAAAGAAAGAAAGAAAGAAAGAAAGAAAGAAAGAAAGAAAGAAAGAAAGAAAGAAAGAAAGAAAGAAAGAAAGAAAGAAAGAAAGAAAGAAAGAAAGAAAGAAAGAAAGAAAGAAAGAAAGAAAGAAAGAAAGAAAGAAAGAAAGAAAGAAAGAAAGAAAAGAACTAATGGGACTCTGAATGCATAACAAAGCCTACTTTTTTTTATCCACATCCAGATAAAGAACTGGTGACTCTGAATGCATATCAATGCATACTATTTTCACTTTTTTTTTTTCACTTTTGTTCCTTTCTATTTTTTCTTCCTTCACAATTGTGACTAATACAGAAATACATCTTACAAGATTTCATAAATATAACAATATCAAATTGCTTACCATTTTAGGAAGAGGGGAGGGTAAGGAGGGAGTGAGAAAAATTAGGAATTCAAAATCTTACAACAATGAATACTAAAAATTGTCTTTATATATAATTGGAAAAAATAAAATACTATTAAAAAAGATTTACTGTGAATGCCTCTGATTTTAAATGATGTAACAATATTTCCTATCCAACTGTTGGTGACAGTGAAATCAAGAGTCTAGGTGGGAGGCCATCTGACATTTTGTATCCTGGCTTAAGAAGTAAAGCAATTTTTATTCCTTCTCCTTTCCATATTTTTTAAAACCACATTTATATTTTATGTTAAAAATATTGAAGCTAATCAAAAGAAATTAAATTTTTACATGCTAAAGGTTTTATTATTTTAGAGATTCCTTGGTTTCTCAGTTACCTAAGATTTTATTGGCAAAAATGAGCCCACTTGTTTTTACTGAATAGAATCTGTTAATCTATGTACTTCCAGGGAAGAATGGGAAATTGCTTTTGTCCGGAATTTAAAATCTCAGGATTTTTCAGGATAAAAAAATTTAAGAATTAAAAACAATAATAGTTTGTGTGTACAGGTTTAAAGCACTTTCGTCATTAAAAACTCTGTGAATAAGTTATTATACAGGCTACTGTATTCCCAGCCAGCATTGAAGAGTGTAGAGGAGAAAGGATGTTTGGGATAAGTCAGGCAAACATAGATAGGTACTCTGGTCCACCTCCTTCCCTAGAGAACGGGAAAGCCCAATTTTGGAAAGTTCTATTCTTGCAAATCTGAGCACCCCCAGAGTATTTTGTCTGGAGATCCTTTGTTTTAAGGGCAGCATCCCATTCTTCAATCAGCTTTGATCGATTTTCAATTAAATTCCAAAACTAAATCCTATTCTGACCAGGAGAGAAGTCTTTCTCTTCTTCTCCTGTCCCCAGCCCAAACACACACAAGGGTAAGAAGTTATATGTATATATAAGGTAAGAAGTAAATGTAGAAAGATGCTACTATATATAAATGATATTTTAATTTAATACTTGTGGCTCGCCTCTCTCTAAATAACAAAAAACCAAAACCAAAACCCAACAATAACAAAACTTTCTCTTCAAATGTGCTGCTCTCTAACTTTTTCTATATATATAAATTCACTTTGATTTGTGGATTAAGACACTTCACTCCAATCGTATTGAATAGAAACTGTTTTAAATGTGCAATCCTGTAACTCAGCATGCTTCTGTTGTCAAAGAGAAAAAACAAAAACCCCTCACATCTCTTGGCTGCCTTTGGCTCTCTTAGTCCAGAGACCTAGGCAACTAAATGAGGTGGGGCTGGGGGGAGGAAGGGGCAAGGAAATCGGGATGACCATACTTTTGGCATGAGCCCAGGTGTCCAATTTTCTAAGTTCTTCAGCCAGTTTCATTCTCCCCTCCATTGTGTCATGTTGGTTAAAGACCCAGAAAAAGGGGGGCCATGGGAACACAAAGAAACAAAAGAACACCCACCATGGGGTGAACAGACAGGAAGCTTTGCTAATAGATTTCAAAAGTATAAAATCCTGAACCAATCTTGTGTCTTCAAAGATTTACTAGATATAAGCAGAACTCTGATGCCTATTAAAGAGTAAATTAGCATACTTGGGGGTGGGGAAAAAGAGCTTGAGGAAGAAAAATGCCCCTATTAAAGTGATAGTGAAATAAATGTCCTTAACAAGGCTCTGTTCTATGCTGTAAATGTTTGTCCTTTTGCTCAAGTAACACTTTTACTGCCTTTTATTTAAGTTTTTTTTTTTTTTTAAACTTCTGCAAAAACACAGTATTTCACTAATTTGTACATCTTGAATTTTGGCACCAGAATCTATGGTCTCAGAAATCCTGAAAACTATTGCTTGGCTGAACCCCATAGCTTTGTCTGCTATAAAATTCTGCCTTCCTATCAAGCATTAGGAAAGTAAAGCACAAAAAAATCTTGCCTGAAATCAGAACAGCTGTAACAGTATTATAGATTTAGAGCTGGGAAAGGAAACGGAAGCCTGTGAAGGATAGATGACTTGATGGTAATAAGATAAGTCTTTAAGAGTAAAGGTAAGATCTTCATAGTAACAGTAAATTACCATCAAGCTTAAGGGCTGACTAATTTGCCCAAGATCTCACAAGTAGTGTCAAAAATATCCTTTGAACCTTATTCCTCTGACTTGAGAGTCATTTTTCCCCCTACTAATACTATTTTCCGGCTTTAATTTCTGTGTGCATCACTACCCTGTGAGTGCTTTTAGTGTGGAATCTGGATTCATTGACTTTTCCTTTAAAGATTGCAATGGTAAATTCATTTAATGGATATAGGTGACTGTATGTAAAAATTCCAGAAATCTTCAGCATCAATTGAAGCTTTAAGAGTTTGACTACAAATGAAAGCTGTTCATCTAGTCAGGATTTACTGGCTATTTTTGTGGTGTATATGGAACTTTGTCAGCTATCAAACTGATATGACAGTTAAAAAAATAAACAGTTGGAGTATAGCATGACATTGTGGATAGAATGGGGGGGCTTAGAATAAGGCAGGCCTCAGAGTAAGATTAGGCAGGGTTCTAAACCTGCCTCAGACTATGTGACTCTGAATGTTATTTGACTTTTCTGAGCCTCATGTGGGTGATCTACAAAATAAAAAGGGTTGGTTTGATGACATCTAAGGTCCCTTCCCATTCCGAAGCTGTGACCCCATAATTTATCAGATTGATCTGGTCTAGAAAGTTAGTAAAGCTTCCTAGCCTTTTTGTGTGTGTGTGTGGGAAACCCTATGGTACATAGCTAGAGGAACGCACTAATATTATAAAAATAGATAAGATATCCATTTCTGACAGTTTGTCAAACATTATGGGAAGCATAATAGATCCAGTGTTGCACTGGAGGTCAGGAAGACTTCGGTTCGAATTCTGCCACAGATAATTAGTTATATGATCTTGAGTAAGTCATTTCTCTCATCTATAAAATGGAATAATAACAGTACCTACATTATATAAACTAAGTGTATACTTAGTTGTTATTATCTGAGGTAATTTGCTACAATGAGGAAAAATATTTGAAAAAGACAGTTAAATTCCATTATTACATTATTATTGTGGGGAAACAGAAGGTCCTACATTTTAGTGCTATTATATTATGTGCTTTTGTGTGTGTATGTGTGTGTTCAATAACTGTTGATCTATTTCTGGGGTGATGATTTTATGTAAGGGACATGTAATCCATATCTTAAGTAATTTTCTTCTAACAAATTCTGAATTTTTGCCAAAGAATAATGTCTTGGTTAAGGCATTTTATTGTGAAGGTGCCACCTTTTGTAGGCCTGAATTCATTTTTCTTCACATGAATTACTTTTGTCCTGAATTTAAAATAATGATAATTTGTGTGCACAGGTTTAAAACACTTTCTGCATAAAAAACTCCATGAACTAGTGAATGTATCATCATTTTATAGATAAGGAAACTGATCCTGAGAAAAGCTAATTGACTCCCTCTATGACCATACAGCCAGCAGGTATCCAAGAACTCAGTTTCTTTGATACCAAGTTCAGTATTGTTTCCATTGGGCCACATTGGCTCTCTCATCTGCAGACTTGGTCCCCATGGCAGAATACATTCCCCTTCCACCCATCACTATCAGATGAAATTCTCTTGTTCAATTCAAGGTCCAATTCAGGTACCACCACGAAACCTTGTCTGTCCAATTAAATACATATCTCCCTCCTGAATTTCTCACAGCACTTTACATGGGTCTCATGTTTGCACTTATCTTACCCTTCTAATCTCCTAGTTATTTGTGCACACATTTTTCACTCCATTAAATTGAACTTTCCTTGAGAATAATGCCTTTGTTGTATCTGGCTAGCCCTTGTGCTTAGTACAGTGACTTGCTCACAGTAGGCACTGACTTTAATACATACACAGGTACAAACACAATCTCAGGCACCTGAGTTCAACCTTGTAAATACATCGTAAAATTTTATTAGTTCAAGCAATTTTTAAACAATACTATTACTTCTCCATTAGGTAGTAAAATGAATGAATTGATCTCTTCTTCTCCATATAAACTGTTATTCACACTGAATTACTATATGTACTAGGATATTTCCACAATTATGTCAACACAATATTCCACAGTAACTACAATTTGAAATTCTGAAGCTCATTTACTGGACATCCTTATAAAACATATTACTCTTAAGGTGGGCAAAATCTCAAAAGACCTCAAGACATTGTTGTTGGCTCTGTGAAAGAATTGGAAAATACACTCTTATTTTGCACATGGTAAATGTGATCAGTTTTAGGAGGGAAAAAGTAAGCAGTTTTAACCATTAAAACTTGCAGGAGAATTAACAATGTATGAATATGTATGTGTAGTAGGTACTTAATATATGTTTACTTATTGATTGATCCAGTTTTCTCTTCTTAATGTAGAAATAATTTTATAGTTATTTTTGCAGTTCTTAAACCCCTACTATGTGCTGGGTGCTTGCAATAAAAAGATCAAAATAGAACTTTCCTTACCTTCAGAGAATTTGTAAACTGAATTTTACTTTGATTCATCATTTAAGACACTTCACTCCAATCCTATTGAATAGAAACTGTTTTAAATGTGCAACCCAATTCCCTAATTCCCAATTCCCTTCTGTGTATTAGGTCTAATATAAGTGTGGCTGAAAAAGAATAAAAGCAAATGCAGTCTTTTTAATTATAAGAGTATTTAGTTTCAAGTACTCTATTTTAACACATCTGATAGATCTTAAATTCTGAGCTCTTAAAGAAGAAGAAGAATTTTTAAAAAACTAATATATTTTATTCCCTCTTCCAATTACATGGTAAAGCAATTTCTTAATATTGTTTCCATGTTTCCAATATTCTTAACACTTTTATTTAAAGTTTTGAGTTCAAAACTCTATCCTTCTGTCCCTCCTTTACTCCCTCCATGAGATGGTAAGAAATCAGATATAAGTTATCTATGTATAATTATATTTCCATATTAGTCATTTTGTATAAGAAGATAATGACAGAAAAAAATGAAAGAAAGAAAAGGAAAAAAAATAGCATGCTTTAGTCTGTATTCAATCAATATCACTTCTTTCTCTGGTGGTAGATAGTATGCTTCACCATTAGTTCTTTGGGATTGTATTAGATCATTGTATCGAGGAGAATAGCATTTACAATTCTTCATTGAACAATATTGCTGTTACTGTGTACAGTGTTCTCCTGGTTCTGTTATGCATCACTTCTTTTAAGTCTTTCCAGGTTTTTGGAAAATCATCCTGCTTGTAGCACAATAATATTCCATTACCATCATATACTACAGCTTGTTTAGCAATTTCCCAGTTGATTGACATCCCTTTGATTTCCAATTCTTAGCCACTATCAAAAAGAGCTGCTATAAATATTTTTGAATAAATAAGTCCTTTACCATCTTTTTTGGATGTTTTGGGAAAGAAAGCATTTTTAACTCAGTGTATATTCCAAACTTTTCATAAAACATCATAGATGTCTAATAAAGGGTTTTGATGATAATTCCTTACCTTGCAACATTTAAAACATACTAATTTCCATTCTTATAAGCATTTGATAAAGAAAAAAAAATGTTCCATGTGGAAGTTTTTAGCCATTGACTTATTAGACTGTTAATTAGTAAAAATCACTTTACATTTATAGATAGTACTTTGTAGTTTCTAAAATCAGTCTCTATTGGCTAAATTAGGAAGTAGAAATGGTATTTAAGAAAATGAAGTTGTGAAGATTAGCTGATCTCATCCAAGTCAATAACATCTCTGCTGGAGGCTTCATAATTTTGAGAGCCTTAAGGGATCAATTAATAAATTTTATTAGAAGAGGAAGATGTCAAAAGAATGGACAAAGTTAGTAGCTCTAAAAAGTGATCAAGAGATATCAATCACTACCCTCCCATATTCCTACTTTAATCTTCTTTATAACATAGCTATGAGAATGAGCAACATTTTTGTTCAGAGTAAAGTAGGTTAAAGTATGAGACAAGAGACCCACAGTCTTTCATGAAATATTTTTTTTCTAATTGCAAAACACATGAATGCATGAATGAAAAAGCATTTATTAAGTACTTACTAGTTAAGTCAACTATTATGAAGGAAGGAAGAAAGGGAGGGAGGAAGGGAGGTAGAGAAGGAAGGTAAGAAAGGTAGAGAAGGAAGGTAAGAAAGGTAGAGAAGGAAGGAAGGAAGCATAGAAGGAAGGAAGGAAGCATAGAAGGAAGGAAGGAAGGAAGCATAGAAGGAAGGAAGGAAGGAAAGTAGAGAAGGAAGGTAGGGAAGGAAGGAAGGAAGGAAGGAAGGAAGGAAGGAAGGAAGGAAGGAAGGAAGGAAGGAAGGAAGGAAGGAAGGAAGGAAGGAAGGAAGGAAGGAAGGAAGGAAGGAAGGAAGGAAAGGAAGGAAGGAAGGAAGGAAGGAAGGAAGGAAGGAAGGAAGGAAGGAAGGAAGGAAGGAAGGAAGGAAGGAAGGAAGGAAGGAAGGAAGGAAGGAAGGAAGGAAGGAAGGAAGGAAAGAAGGTTAGGAAGGTAGGGAAGGAAGGAAGGAAGGAAGGAAGGAAGGAAGGAAGGAAGGAAGGAAGGAAGGAAGGAAGGAAGGAAGGAAGGAAGGAAGGAAGGAAGGAAGGAAGGAAGGTTAGGAAGGGAAGGAAGGAAGGAAGGAAGGAAGGAAGGAAGGAAGGAAGGAAGGAAGGAAGGAAGGAAGGAAGAAGGAAGGAAGGAAGGAAAGTAGGGAAGGAAGGTAGGGAAGGAAGGAAGGAAGGTTAGGAAGGTAGGGAAGGAAGGAATGAAGGAAGCATAGAAGGAAGGAAGGAAGGAAAGTAGAGAAGGAAGGTAGGGAAGGAAGGAAGGAAGGAAGGAAGGTTAGGAAGGTAGGGAGGAAGGAAAGAAGGAAGGAAGGAAGGAAGAAAATAATGTGTTTCATCCTGTATTCAGACACCATCAGTTCTTTCTCTAGAGGTGAAAAGCATTTTTCATTATGAGTCTTTGTGGATTATTTTGGATCATTGTATTGCTCATATTTACAGTTTTGACAATCATGTATTAAGCAACTATTATGTGCTTGGCATTCTGCTAAGGGATGGAAATATAAAGAAAGGCAAAAGATAGTCCCTGTTTTCTTTTTTTCTTTTTTTATTTAATTAAAACTTTATTTTTCAAAACATATGCATAGACAATTCTTCAATATTAACCCTTGAAAAACCCTGTGTTCCAATCCCCCCCCCCTTCTCCCATGCTTTTCCCTAGATGGCAAGTAGTCCAATATATGTTAAACATGGTAGAAATATATGTTAAATCCAATATAGGCATACTTATTTATACAATTATCTTGCCACACAAGAAAAAAAAAAGAGAAGCAAAATAAAATGCAAGCAAACGACAACAAAAAGAGTGAAAATGCTATGTTGTGAACCACACTCAGGTCCCACGATCCTCTCTCTGGGTGTAGATGGCTCTCTTCATCACTGAACAATTAGAACTGATTTGAATCATCTACTGTTGAATAGTCCCTGTTTTCAAAAAGATCATAATTTAATTGGGAAGACAACATACAAATAACAAATAATAATTGGGAAGACAAATAACAAATAACAGGCAGCTGATGGCTGAATCAGAAGCAGTGGGCCTAGAGTAGGGAAAACTTGAGTTCAAATCCAGACTCAGACACTCATTAGTTGTATGATCCTGGACAAATGATTTAACCTTTGATTGCCTGATCAAAAAAAATTAACTGGGCACTACTCCATTATCTTTGCTAAGAAAACCCCAAATGGGATCATGAAGGGTCTGACAGGACTGCATAACAACTCTTAGGAAACAAAATATGTAGAGCACAAACTGATGACAATCTCAAAGGGAAAGCACAAGCATTAAAGGGGATCTGAAGGGACTTGTATATTTTCTTCTTGTAGGTATTTTTAAAAGGGTCGAATGAAAGTGCCAGATAGGGACACTATTGTCTTCTGATTTGTTTTTATAAAAGAAGAGGAGATACATATTGGAGTCAGAAGACTTCTGCCACTCACTTACTTAGTGATCTTGGGCAAGTCATTCATCCCTTCCAGCTCTAACACTTTGACATCTTTATGTGGTAAGAATGTAGATCCATTTTTCTCTATTGTAAATCAACTAAATCTGGTCCAGAGAAGGCAGACTTAGTAATAATTGAGATGCATTTTTTCCCCCTTTCTCTTTGAGTTGTATCATTAGGAATTTAAGTTTATTTGGAGAGGGGAGTGGCTTCCTCGAACAAAAACGTTAAGAACAATTTGTCCCCTTCACCAAGTGAATCCCTCTTTCTCACTCCATTTTTTTGGGGGGTGATCTCTTCATAATCAGCTCATATCTATGCATTTTGTCTATGTAGAAGGTATCTAATTGCCCTGATAACAATAAAGTTATTAGTGATTACTTGTATTATCTTTTTTTTTTTTTTTTTTTTTTTTGGAGGCTGGTGTTAAGTGACTTGTCTAGGGTCACACACAGCTAGGAAGTGTTAAGTATCTGAAGTCACATTTGAACTCGGGTCCTCCTGAATTCAGGGCTGGTGCTCTATCCACTGCGCCTCCTAGCTGCCCCCTTATATTGTCTTCCCATTTGGAATGTATGCAATTTGATTTTATTGAGTTTCTTATGATTTCTCCTTTGTGCTTGCCTTTTTTATGCTTCTCTTGAATTTTGTGTTTGAATGTCAAATTTTTTATTCAGCTTCAGTCTTTCTCATTAGAAGTGTTTACAAGAGATAACTGTATAAATATGTATACATATACGTATTGTATTTAACATGAATTGGATTACCTGCCATCTAGAGGAGGGGGTGGAGGGAAGGAGGGGAAAAGTTGGAACAGAAGGTTTTGCAAGGGTCAATGTTGAAAAACTGCCTATGCAAATGTTTTGTAAAAAAAAGCTTTAATAAAAAATAATAATAAATTTAGAAAAAAAAACAATTTGTTGTTATTAAAGTAATGAATTATAAGTAAGCCTTTAAAGTAAACGGTAATCAACTAGAAAGAAAATGAGGAAGGCAAAGTTTTCCTTCTCATGTAGATTACATCCTCGTCAGAAAAGAAAAAAAAAAAGATACCCCCAAATATACACAACACTGGCTATCATTTAATCAAAGAAAAAAAAAATCTGAACTACAGAACATGCTGCGGAGGGCAAAGGAGTGGGAAGCTTGAATGTCATCCGAAACCAAAGGCAACATTTCGAGAGACAAACCCCGGCTACTATTACACATGATTTTGAAAAAATGTGCAAACATAAGCTTCTACCCCGTGATTATGGGATGCACACACTTGAATATCTCTTCTTTCCATGAAGCTCTGAATCTAATCATAACCAGGCTTGACCACTTTGGGGGTGGAGGAACCTTTTCTAGAAGAAAAAAGTTCTGCTTTTGACTCTTTCTCTATTTATAGTTTTCCCCATAGGTTTCTGTCTTGGGGACACTCTCCCCTCCCCTCAGAGCAGAAATTTTGCAGAACGCTGCGCTCACCTCCCTAATGCCTCTCACATCTCAAACACTGAAACAGCAGAAGGGCAAGACGCTACTTTTGTCAAACTGGTTTCCATGGTTTTAAGAGTGAAGGGGGATGGGGAGACGCTAAAACTACTGAAAGAAGTATTGAGGAACCAAAAAAAGAAATTCTTGAAACCCTCGAAGACTTCACTAACTACAATGCACCCTACCCGCTCCTCAATTTTTTCAGGAGAAAAAAGAAATTCTCCAGAAGCCTCTTTGCTCACACACCCCACTCAGAGAACTCAAATCCTCCTCCCCGTCGGGATGCCCAGTGATACAGTGAAGCACAAGCAACTCCCGGACCCACCCACTCCTGCCCCCGCCCCCACGGTAGGGGCCAATGAGGACTGTTCTTGGAGGCTAGCGCTTCTGTGATAGACGCAGAGGGCCTGCCGCTCTTCGAGATGAGCTCCTCCCTCTTTCTCCGCCCTTCCCCTCCCTTTCTCTTTCTCTCCCTTCCCCAAGCTGGAGGGGCCGGAGCATCAGGGGGAGTAGCCAAGCCGGGAGAGCAGCCGCGGCGTAGTTGCAGTTGCGCCATCTGTCAGGAGCGGGGCTGGGAGGAGGGGGAGGAGGAGGAGAAGGAGGAAGAGGAGGAGAGGGAGAAGGAGAAGAAGGAGAAGGAGGGGGTGAAGGAAGAGGAGGTGTAAGAGGAAGAGGAGAAGGAGGAGGAAGAAGAAAAGGAGGAGGAAAAGGAGGAGGACGAGAAGGAGGAGGAGGGAGTGCTGTGCCGAGAAGCAGCCCGAGATCCGCCCGCCGCGCGAGGACAGGGGAGGCCACGGCCCCTCAGAGCCCCCTCCTTCCCTTGCCAGCCGGGGCGGCGCTGCGCCTAGCTCCCGACACCCACCCCTGGGTGGTGGGGGTGGTTTGCGGAGCTCCGGCACAAAAGCCGCCGCCTCCCTGAGCAGCCGCTCTACCCGGAGGGAGCCGGCCGCCCTGGGCTGGGGGAGACCCTGGAGCTGTCCTCCTCCCGCTTCTGCCGCTTCTGCCGCTCCCGCGCCCGCCCCCTCGGAAGCGTCCCTCGCCTGCCTCCTCGGGAGCCTGCAGAGGAGGAGCCGGAGCCGGAGCTGCCGCCGCCGCACAGGGAGGGCGGGGAGAAGACCATGTGAATGGGGCTCCGAGCCTCAGGTAAGCGGGCGGGAGGCGGCTGGGGGGGGGGGGGGGCGGAGGAGAGGATGCTGCTGCTGCAGCCGCCGCTGCCGGCACCCTGCGTTGGGCTGTCTCCTCTCCATTAGCGGACTCCTTGCACCTCCTCCAGCCGGGGTCTGGCGCTGCGCTGCTGCTCCCGCAGTCTGCGGCTGCTGACCCACTAGCGCGCTCGCGGCGGCTCCGAGCATTCTCCGTGTCCTGACTCTTATTAATAAGCGCCGATTGCGCGCGGCATGGGCTTCCCTGCAGCCGCCTGAGCGCGGCGGCACACAGTCACTGGGGAAAACGGGGCCGGCAGGCCCCCTCCGCCCCGTCCTTCCTTTGCTTCCTGCCGTCGCCCCCACCCCGGGTACGACTGGACTGGTTCTGGGGACGGGCTCCGGAGGGAGAAGTGGGTTCCGCCCCTGCCTTCCTGGCGGAGCCCCCCACCCCCACCCCGGGGGACCCGGCGGTGTGTGCTGTTATAATGACAGGGATGATGTAATCATTTAATAATTGATGATTCCCAGTAAGCCGGGGCTTGGCCCCATGTTGCTACCCTTCTCACCCCGCCCCCCCAGCCTACTCCTCCACCTTTCCATCCTCTCGCGGTCCCAGTAGCTGACGCTTTCCCATTCCCATCCTCCTGCCCGCTTCCATCACCTCCCTGAGCTACTTCCCCCATCTTCCCCTCCACTCCTCTCTCCCTGCCCCCAATTTCCCTTCCCCTTTGCCCCCCCCCTCCTTTCTGCTCCCTTTTGGCTTTTTCTCCTGCTCCTCTACCTCGCCCTCACGCCCCTCTCCTCCTTTTCCTCCCCACCCCTCCTGTGCTTCCTCTCTAGTTCCCCAGATCATTTGCTGTTTTTTGTCTCCTCCTTTCTCTTATCTCTAAGCCCACAGGCTGAGGGTAGTGAGCCAGAAAGAGGCAACTAAGACTCCTCACAGGGCGTTTATTTGCTGTGACTAACTGCAAAAAGGAAGAGGGGAAGGGGGTGGGGGCAATAACAAAGTATCCTCCCTCTTCTTTCCCTCAAATCTCACAGGCCGTGTGTGTGTGTGTGTGTGTGTGTGTGTGTGTGTGTGTGTGTGTGTGTGTGTGTGTGTGTGTGTGTGTGTGTGTGTGTGACACACAAAGGCCCCTTTCAGTTCCTAGAAGAGATACACAAAGTACCCAAGGATGATGGGGTCCCCCGGGGCTTCCCTTTCAGAAGAAGCAGTAGATCTTCTCCCATCCCTCCTTCCTGCCACATTTGGGGGAAAGATAAAAGGGCACCAAATGCTAGTTGGTGGGCGCCAACATTTAGCGCTGTCCTGGGAACTGTGGGTGATCTGGACGTGGACCGTTCTCATGCTTTTGTTGCTGTTAGGGTTGTGTAGGGGGTTGTGTTTGTGGTGCATTTAAGGGTTCCGCGGCTTAGAGAAGTTGCATGTCTGTTTCAGATGGCTTCTTTCCTGGCTCCTTCGTTTTGTAGGGAGGATGCTGGGGCCGGAGTTAAGGCTCTGTCGGTGTGTGAAGCAGTAGTTTACTTATGAATCAGAGAATGAAATTAATGGGTTGATCCATTTCTTAGTGATAGGGGAGGGAACTGAAGGAGAGAGAATTAAGCCTCCAGAAAGACTTCATTTCATTTCTTTCAAGTATAAGCAGAGTCTTTTGTTATGGAACCGTTTTTAGTATTTGCTCTGTGGATGCTGGTGTAGTTTTGTATTTAAGTGCTCAGAGCCATTGTGAAGGAGCGTAAATTACAAGATGTGTGCCTCTGGAAATACTTGTGGAAACCTGGTTCCTTTCCTGCCTCTGTCTAGCCTTTTTTACTCCCACATCCTTCCTTCCCCCTCTAGTGTATTTTCTACTCTTTATATTGTCATCCTTTCACCCCTAGATCCTGCCCCATTATTCAGGTGAAGATTGTTGGGCTCCAAACTCTCAGAGGAAGTGGTTTTTGTTAACTATCTAAAAGCTGGGGTGGGGTGGGAATGAGTTGAAAACTGTAGAAGTTCCTATGTAGTCTTCTGTCTACTGAACCATCTTTCTCATGATACCCTCTAGAAAAGGAGTTCTTCATCACGGATCTATGGACTTTAAAAAAAAATCCTTTGATAATTATTTCAATAAAATTGATTTTATTTGTGATGCAATATATTTTATTTTAGACATTTAATAATTTAGTAATTATTCTGAGACAGGAGGTCCGTGGCATTACCACATTGTCAAAGGGAACTTCATGATTGAAAATGTGAAGAATCTCAGTGTGTCTCTGTATGGGGTTGGGGGTGGAGGGGTGTGTGTGTTTGTGTGTGTGTGTGTGTGTGTGTGTGTGTGTGTGTGTGTGTGTGTGAGAGAGAGAGAGAGAGAGAGAGACTGACAGACAGATACTCCTGATCTAGGAGGAAAATTCATTTATGTAAAGTTGGGTGCTTAGTTTCTTGTGCATTGCATGACAAGTTCATAAAGACTAAACTTGAATATTAAGAGCCTAGTACCAAACCAATACAGATGTGGGGACTATCTCCTGTTAATTCTTAAATTTAAGACCTTTTTTTTTTTTTTTTTTTTTTTTTTTTAATAAAAAGCTTTGTTAGAATAGAAATCCCATCCGTGCATGTTGGAATTTTAGAAGGCTTTCATTGTGAGAACTTTTTATTTGGAAAAAGTAATGTGGTTAATGGGGTTACTTCTGAAAACAAAGCATGGTTTGTTTCTAGACTCTAGATGGGCAGTCAGTGAGCATTAAATTTAAACTCTGTTGTCTAACCAGAAGTGACTTCATGGGCAAAGTAGAATTTGAACAAAACCCCTATACTTTAGATTCTGAAGCTGCTCATCATGGCATTTCTGTTCCTGTCTTTGAACATTTCTTTGTGGCTTCTTGAAGTGAACTCTTTTTACATGTTCAAAATCATCCAGTTCTTATTTAATAGTAAGTTCATGAAATACAAGAAATTGTCTCTACCCTCTCTTCACCTTCTTTCATTCCTCTCTTTACTCTTAGCTGAATTTCTCTCAGCAAGGTCTTTAGTAAATCAGGGAAGGGAAACTTACAGGTCATCTAAGCCAACCCTCTCATTTTACAGATAAGGCAACTGAGTTCTTGAGGTGACACAACTGAGGTCATACAGCTTTGTTAGTGATGGAGTTGTGACCAGCACCCAGGGGGCCTTTTATATTACATGCTCCCTCCCTTATTTGGCACTGAATGGCATCAGATTTCAATTATTTTGTATAGTTTTGAGCAGAGAACTTCCAGATGGGCTGCTAAGACATATTTCAATGCTTCGAGGTCACAATGCTTTGAAAGCATGTCAAGACCGACAAGCAGATTGAAGTAGGATCAGTCAACATAAGGAAAGGGCCTCTATTCAGTTTGTGGTGCCAAATTATATGGGTTGGAGCCCCAGGGTAGTATGCTGTCAGTCTAGCAGCAGACGTCGGGTGGGGAGGAGCACCTTGAATCTTTTTTAGGCCAAAATTGATGATGAAGTCTATCTACCATCTGGTGAGACTGAAGTAAAAAAAATATTCTCCTTCTTATTCCAAAGGGCTAGCTATTTTTTTTTTTTTCCATTTTGAAGAATCAGGAGTAGTCACTGTAGTCTTTTTTTCTACTTCAGTACTCTATTTCTCTAGTATTTAATGGCAACAAGACTAGTGGAAAATTGCTTTACTAGTGGGAAGACCAAACAAGTAGGTGCCAGCAGTTCATTTCCTCATATGACCCACAAAACAGAGAACTCTTTTTGTATCCTGTTGGGGATAATTTGATTAAAATAAAAACTATTTAATTAGTCAGGTGGACTCTATTGAATTATATTTCCCACAAAAATACATGTCTATTTTGATATAACAATAATAGCTATTATAAACCAAAGACATAGTTTTCATATTTAGAAAATATTTTACATTTTATTTTGATATTTTTGATTGACCTGAAGAAACATTTTTATACTTATTTTAAAAATCTAATTTGACTCCAGCCTACTCTTTGAGCCTATGTCTGATTTTCCATCTTCATGCTCTAGCTCCACTTATTGATTTGTACATCCAAACTTCAAGACCCTGCTCCTCAAGGCCTCCCTCCTCAATTAACCCTTCTCTGATCTCCCTTACTCCTCCATCCTTCCTTATAGCTCATCATTTTGAAGTGATATCATGTATATATCATATTCAAACTTTTATTATATTCATCTTTGTGTGTATTTTGTTTTCCCCAGCAATATTAGCTGCCAGTTCCCAGCTCCCACCCCTGGAGGTTAAGGGCTATATTACCTTCATGTCTCATGCTAATTGTTAAATTAGCTAAGTAATGAATATATATTACATATAAATGAATATATGTAAACTGGTTCATCTATAATAGAAGATGCTTTTTGATGCTTTGTCCTCTGCTCAAGTCCTACAAACCATTCCTACTTATATGACAAAGCAGAATTGAAATAAGGATAATAAACAAAATACTTAACTCACTAAGAGCATATATAAAGTATATAGACACTGAGTACTAACTCATTCATGAAACTAAAGCATAGTTGCACTGGTTGTAATCCAGGCAGTAGATTGTTTATTTTGCTTAGTTCTAGTCTAATGTAACTTGACAAGTTTGCATTGCTACCAGTTAAATTAAAAAAAAAAAAAAAAACATTTAGTAAACTTACGGTGCAAAGCACTTTGTTAGTTCTGCCTATGGGATATTTCAAACTGGATGCCTTTTAGGCTCTCAGGTGAGTTCTTTCCAACTTTACTGTCATTCCCAAGGGCCTCAACATAGTACTCATCTTTGACACCTTCAACTCCTTTCTCCCTAGTAAGTTGTCTGATCATGTGGTTTCTATCTGCACATTTTTCACATGTTTTCCCTTCTGTCCAGTCACACAATCATTGACCTAGTTCAGGCCCAAATCACTTCTCCTCTCCTCGATAACAGACCCATCTTTCTTGACATGCTCCTCCCTTCTATAACTCTACAGTCCTGCCATTCTGACTTCTTTGCTGTTCATTAAACATGTCATGCCATCACCCATCCCTGGTCCTTTGCAGTGCTGTCTCATGCTTGTAGTGCTTTCTCTCTTGACTTCTTCACGAAATTCCTGACATCCTTTTTAAGACAGCCCACCTCCTTTACAAAGCCTGTCTTTGTTGCCCTAACTGTTTATGTCCTTGTATTCTAGATCGATTGAAAAACAAAATTATTCAGGCTCCTCATCCTCAAGGAGGTAATTAGCAAACATTATTGGAGGTAGAAGAATATGCTGCCAATGGTTAGGGAATCACCCTGAATTATTCTCTAGCAGAGTCTTTTTGGCCATCCATACTATGAATAGTATATTTAAAGTGACATATTAATATTATGAATTGTCTTACATAATTTTAAAATCTTTTGCCTATTTATAGGTATTACTGGAGAGTTTCTCCTGAGTTTTATGGTCCCCTCTAGGATAACAATATGTAATCTTTAAGAATGAACAAGCAGAGACTGAAAGATTAGAAGAAACTGGTCTTTGCAAAGAAAAGGTTAGAGAAGAGACATGACTGATGGAGGCAAGTGTATCATTAAGAGAATTTTTGTTTATTTTGCCTAAGCAATAGTTTGGGACAATAAGAGTGAGTGAATGAATTGGGGATAATGATCTTTTATAAAAGGTGGGAAAGTAATTTTTAAGGTATAGGGTGTGAAATGACATGGGAGAAGGACACTAATTTTAAGAAATCTAAGAATTCTTGGAAATGAAAACATGGGAGGAGAGAAAAGGGGAGGCAAATGTTTGTAAGCAGTTTAAAGAATAATCCTTTCAGTCAAGTAATAATTAGTATTAATTTTGTTTCAATGTGAATTGATTAGGTTTGGCTTTTTGGACTTCTTATGAACATGGAATTAATACTGCAGATACAGTAAAAGTATAAATTGTGCTTCTGCCATCTCCCTCTGTTCCCTTCTCTTTCCCTTCCCCCCATTAAGTACTGCAGGTGACTCTTATGCAAGAAAATAGTTTGCAGTGTCTTAGTGAATATAGTAGTTGGGGGAAGGAATCATGGTGTCAGAGGTGCTAATTTATTAAATCTGATAATTCTTTAACAACCAGAATAAATAAGTGCCTCAGTAATTCTATTCAAACTGTCTTGGGTGGTACATAGTACAAGAAGATCTTTGGATTAAATGACACAGAATTTGATTAGAACAGAGTAATCCAAAAAAGCTAAATTGAACTGGATTTATGGTCTAATAAAAATGTGGGAAGAAAAGATAATGTCCTCTGCCTCATGAAACTTTAACAATGTTTGTATCTTACTACAACATAATCTTTGGATGAGAACTCTTTACCCATTCCCTTCACTAAGTTTTAGAATTAGGTTGCATTTTCATAGGATCATAGATCTTTGATTGGCTCTTTGCTCTTGGAAATCATTTAGCTCTTTTGTCTCCCCACCCCCAACTTTTAGAGATGTGGAAAATTAGACTTACTGAGGTTAAATAGTTTATCCAAGGTCACAGAGGTATCAAGTAACCTCAGTTTTGAACCTTGCTTCTCCAACTTCAAAGCCAATCCCACCATTCTATCCTGTCTTCTCATTACAGAGTATGGTTTGGTACCTACTTGGAAGGTTTTTGAAGCACCAATCAGTATGCTATTTACCATATAACCAGAAACAAAACATGAAAATTAAAGTATTATATCTGTGGCTTTTTATACTTAAGGCAGTCCTCAGGAAGAGATAGAAAAAAGCAATAAATGCTAAATATAAGAGAAACATTATGGTCTCTGTTTAGTACTAGGAAGTCTTGGATTATTTGTGCTCCCATTCAAGGTCCTGTCATTATCTCCCGTTTTAGAAGAGAAGAGGGAGAGAGAAGTGGAAGAAAAGATTGGTGGCCATAGGATCGGAGATTTAGTGCTGAAAGGGATTGTAGAGGTCTTGACTTGAATCTTAACTGCTTCATTTTACAGATTAGATGCACAGAGAGATTCAGTCCAGGTCACATAGCTAGTACCAGAGTTCTGATTTTTGAAAAGAACTTTAATAAACAATCTCATTTTATCCTTATCAGAACACTGTGAAGTATCTGCTATTATTATTTCCATTTTAGGAATGAGGAAATTCAGCTTGGAGCTAGGAACAGGAAGGAATATTAAGTGACTTATCCAGAATCACACAGCTACTAATATCCTGAAATGGAATGTTAACTTTGGTCTCCCAAACTCCAAAATTAGGGCACTATCCACCCAAACCACCTAGTTCCACAACTGGTGATGTATCAGTTCCTCATAGAAGAGGATGTGGAGGCTTTACCCATGTCCTCTTAGCCTGCACATTTGGATAGTGCCCTATCATATTTTCCATTTTCCCCCTGAGCTAGAAGCCCTTTCTAACTGTAATATAAAGCTTCTCTCCTTAATGGCAAAATAATTTATCATACCATACTATATCATACCATATTTTGGTGTAAGAGTAAAAAAAAACCTCCATTTGACATAAGGAAGAGAGGGCCTTAGGGTTGTCCACTGACTCTCCCCAAGGTGGAAAAGGTCAATAATTTTAGTATTTCAAGGGCATTATTTAGCTGTCTTTTTTTGGCATTATTTGCAGCTTTGATGTGATGGGTTTGCAGCCATGTTTGTACTATTAAGGTTGGCTGTGTAAGCCCTGGACTCAAAGGAGCAGAGGGCAACTTTGAAAAGAAAAGAAATAAAGGGAAAGTTAATGTTTTTGGAACTTCAGCTAGTAATCCCAGTTAGTAAAGAGGGGAAAAAATATCGGGAGGGCCAGGGGAGGAAGAGTTGAGAGAGACGGAGACAGAGACAGAGATGCAAAGCCAGAAGGGAAGAGGGGATAGACCACAAATTCATCCTAGAAAGATCTCAACTTCTGTTTTAAAAAGGTTTCTAAGTAGCTGCCCCTTTTGAATTTGCTGATGGGGTTTTATTTGATTAATTCAATCACTTTCATTTTCTTCACAACTTTCATTCTTGAGATAGGTAGAAATAGGAAGCTTTCCATGATGCTGCATAAGGAAGTTATCTGCTTTACTGAAAAATAGGGCTTTGGTAGCAAGTAAAAATGAACCAGCTCTCTTTCCTCATTTTCAAACCAATGGCACATCTCTTCCTGCAATCACCAGAAAAATTTATTGGATATGTAATCCTATGAAATTTTGCCCAATTAGAATTAAATGAAAAGGCAATTAAATACTGGCAATTTACTTGGATATAGTATCTGTTTTGGCGGCAGTATGCTAGAAAAGGACTATGAATTTGTTGTTGTTTTTTTTAAATTTTATTCCCAGATAATTGACTGAACAAATTCATTCATTCATTTGGTACATATTTTAAGACACCTATGCTAAGCAAGATATTATTCTAGGAGATGCAAAGATCAATGTTATCTGTTGTCTGAATTGATGAATAAATAGCAGGGCAAAATTCACTTTTCCATTATGTGTGGAATGAACTTCCTCCCTTTCTAACTGTTGAAATCTTCTAGGTCTTAGATGTCTCCTCATCTATGAAGCTTTCCTTGATCTTTTAGTCAAAAGGAATTGTTCCTTCCTCATATCTCTTCAAGAAGTTTATTTATACTTTTCCTTTGTGTTTTGATTTTTATTATAATATAATTAGGATATAGTGAAAAACTCATTGATTTGGGACTAGAAGATAAGGATATAAGTAAGTCCAAGCTCTAACACTGTAACTTTGGGCAACCTTTATAAATCTTCATTTCCGTATCTATAAAATGTAGAGAGGAATATTTGCTGGACCTACCCTCATAGGCTTGTTGTGAGAAAAGTACATATTTTTAAGTACTACATGATGACTTATTAAAATGCTTTTTCAAAACTGTATAAAAATAGACCATTATTATTGTTATATATTTATTTTCTCTCACTAGATTGTAAACTCCTTGAGGACAGGGTAGCACTCAGCATAGTATTTGTGCTACATGGCAACATGGAAAGAACATTGTACTGGAGTTCTCAGACCTTGGTCTGAGTTGTTGCCCTTACAATTAGTAGCTCTGTGATCATAGGCAGCTTACTTAAGTTACTACGGAGTTAAATTTTTTTGTTTGTTTTCTCATGTTTAGAATAGGGATCTCCAAAATGGCAAGCCCTGTATCATATGGTTGCATGAGAAAAGTGCTTTGTGAGCCTTAAAGGCTACTTAAATATGAACTATTGTTACTGTAATTATAGCACAAAATAATCAGTTAATATTTTTTTTTTGTTGTTTTTTCCCTGAGGCTGGGGTTAAGTGACTTGCCCAGGGTCACACAGCTAGGAAGTGTTAAGTGTCTGAGAACACATTTGAACACATTTGGTCCTCCTGAATTCAAGGCTGGTGCTCTGTCCACTGCGCCACCTAGCTGCTCCTATAGTCATTTAATGTTGAAGCAAAATTAAAATCAATTTAATTCAGTGAAAGATAGGCATGTTATTTTTCATTGGATTATTTAGTATTCTAGCCTTCCCCCAATACTTCAGTAACACTGTGATCTCATTAGTTTGGGTATTCCCTTTGGTGCAGATTTCTGCCCAGTTTATGCAGTTTTTGTCCATATAACTTCTACTGGGAGTTACCCCATGATCTTTTGATATTTCATGGATTTCAGTGGAGTATAAAGGCTTTAAATCTATCATTCTTTCTTTTTTTTTTTATTTTTTTTTTAATTTTTATTTTATTTTATAATTATAACATTTTTTGACAGTACTCATTCTTTCTTTTTAAGGCAATGTAGTGTGTAGTACATTGGGAAGAATTCTAGATTTGGAATTAAGCAGCCTGCCTGGGAAATGTTGGCCCTTCTGAACTCTATTACTGTCAAAGATAGCATCATCCTCTCGGTAACCTGGGTATCACCTATTCTTCTTTCTCACCTCCCTTATCCAATCTCTTGCCTTTTATACAATTAAACACACACACTGCCACAATCTTGCCAGAGGTCTTCATCAACTCATACCCAAAGTAATCTGCTTGACCTCTTTCATCACTTTAGACCATCTTCCACTCAGTTGTCCAATTAATCCTAGTAAAGCACTGGTCCAATCATGTCCCCTCCCCCCATTTAGTAAACTCTAGGGGTTCCTAATCACCAAATAGAAAATCCTCATCAAAAGTCCTTCATAAACTAATGTCCTCCCACCTGTGCAGTTTTTTTTTTTTAAATACTTGTTCATCTACACGTACACTGACTCAGTGATACTGACCTACTTGCTGTCCCTCACAGAGGATACCCCATCTACCAACTTCTTTGCATTTTCACTGGCTGTCCCTCATGCTTGAAAAAGTCTTTCTCCTCTCTTCAGAAGAGGGACTCCTTCCTGGTTTCCCTGGTTTCTTTCAAGTCCCAACCAACATCCATTTTTTTATATGAAGCCCTTCCCAATCCCTAATGTATATTTATATATACATATAAGCAATAAATTACAGAATAAATGCAAGATAATTAAGGAGGGAAGGTTTTAGAAAATGACGCCTGAGCTGGATGTCGAAGGAAGAGAGTTTTGAGTTGGAAGAAAAGAATATTTCATGCTCTAAGAACTGCCTTGCAAAGATATAGTGATTGGAGATAGAATATATAAGGAACAGAAAAAAAATACCATTTTGCCTAAACTGTAGGATGCATGATGTGGAGTACTGTGTATAAGGTCAAAGAGGTAGATTGGAGTTAGGTTGTGAAGGTGTTTAACAAACAATCAGAAGAATTTTTATTTGATCCTACAAGAAATACAGAGACTCTGGAGTCTTTGAAGTAGAGAAGAATGTAATGATCAGTTCTATACTTAGACATCTGTGTAGAGGAGGATCGATTGGGATGGGAGAGTTGAGGCAGGAAGACCAATTAAGAAGTCATTTCAGTTGTCTAGGCAAGAAGTGATGAGGGCTTTTAAACGAAGGTGGTTGTGTAAATAGAAGGAATTAGATTTAAACAATGTTGTAAAAATAAAAATAGCACCATTTGGAAACTTATTGGATATACAGGATGAAGGAGAGTGAAATAATAGCTATAATGCTGATATCATAATCTCAGGAGATAGTCAATATGATGTTTTTAACAGAAATAGAGTAGCTTGGAAAAGAAAAAAGGTTTTATGCAAAAGTTAATGAGCTCTGTTTTGGAAATGTTAAGTTTGAGATGTCTCCAGGACAATGTTGAAATATGTAGTAGGCAATTGATGCAGGATTAAAGCTTGAGAGAAATTGGGGCTGGATATATATAAAAGAGTAAAGTGAGGAGAGAATGGAAGGGCCTAAGACAGAAAGTTGGAACACCTAAAATTTAGGGAATATGATATGGATGATGGACCATAGAGTGAGTAAAATAAGAGATGATGAGAAGTAAAGAGTAGGGGAATGATAAAAAGGGCAGTATGCAAGAGAGGGATTGAATCATTTAGAAGGACCTGAAATCAAACTTCAGATTGATTTGAGTTGAAGGTTACTTAAGATCCAGTGGAAAAAGTATCAGCTCTAGAGGCAGAGGACTTGAATTCAAATTTCACCTCCACCAATGGTTACTACTAATAGTACCTAACACTTATTAGAGCCTACTATGTACCAAGCACTGTGCTAAGTATGTTACCATGATTTGAAAATGCTTTGAAAATACAAAAAAAAAAATAGTTATGAAAATTATTTCCATTTTTTGTCTATTGTTCTTTCTGTTTTATCTGTGTATATCCTTGGGATGATTTTATTTAATTGAATCTTTCAAACTTTAAGTTTATTTTCCCCACTGTTCTTTCTGTTTTATGAGGTGATAAGGTACAAAATCATCCACTATCCTTCTTTGTAGAGTTTTAAATTAATTTATATTATAATCTTGGGTAGCCCTTTCCTGCCACATTCTTCAACTTGGCCAGAATGATAGGATACTAGATTTATAGCTGAAAGACACCTGAGAGATGATATAATCCACCTCTTTCATTTTACAACTGAGGAACTCAGGGCCCCATGCAAGGAGGTTCAGTGACTAGTTTAGCAGGAACACAAATGATAGAATTAAGTTTTAGTTTTAGATGTGGAAATGATTGCTTCTTATTCATGACTTCATTTGCACTGGATAAAAAGCCCTCTTAGCCTTCCCTGGTTTGAGATTCATCACTGCTCTCAATTTAAGACTTTGGAGATGGAGTCAATTCTATCCATCCATTTATGGTGGCTTAGTAAATATTTACAAAAGCTTACTTCTCCAAAAAAAAAGGCTATGTTGGAAATATGCTTAATGCAATGTCCTTTAAGTTTTGTGGAAAAAACAATAAAACTTTGTCATCTAGTAATAAATAACACACTAGGTTGCTAAGCCTTTGCTAAGAGTCTTCCTAAGCTTTACATTGTGACTCATTTTTTGTTCCTGCTTTGTCACTGCCCAAGCTCTCATGTCTTCTGGATACCAGATCTAATGTTGTACAATGGGAAGAAAGGAATAAGAAAATTTTATCTAGTCCTGCTATGAAGTGCTTATGTCTTTTTTCCAGGAAAGTGGTGAACTTAGATAGAAGAAAAACATATCTTTGTTATACTCTAATGGTTTTCCTTTGCATTTTATTTTATTTCATTTTCATTTCCATAGGTATTTAATTTCATTTTATTTTATTTAATGAATTTCAAAACATGATTCTGAGAAAAGATCCATAGGCTTCAGAAGATTGCCAAGGCGGGATCCACAACACAAAAATTCCTAACCTAGACCATTATTGAAAAAGCAATAGCAATGTTTTCCTGGTAACACTGCAAATATGGGCATAATGGTTGGATTTGGAATTATGAAGACCTGAATTCTGTCTCAGATACTTAGTAGCCTCTCTGCCTCAGTTTTCTCATCTGTAAAATGGGAATAATAGTATCCACTCACAAGATTATTGTGATGATCCAATGAGTTAACATATATAAAGTGCCTTGCAAACCTTCAAGTGTTACATAAGTATTAGCAATTATTCCTCCTATTATTATTATTTTTTATTTTTATATAATACTTTTATGTTTAAACTTGCTTGTTCTCATTTGCTACCTTGCTAAGAAAGGTTCTTTATCTTTTGCTGGTAATGACATTATGTGTTTGTACATGACGTTAATATACACGATATACTTGTCTAAATTGCTTTATTTCAGTAAGAATTTTTTTGACTTGTTTCATATAGGGGACACAGCAGTGGGCTCAAATCAGTGCTTATTAAATTATTTCTGGGGATGAATCTTTAATTTCTGAGAAATCTTCTATTTTGTGTTGCCTGTGCCTAGGAGGGATGAGATGCCTTATGAGGAGCCATCCTGTGTTTCTTAGAAGTGATTGTAGCTAGGTTCTTTGTTTTTTTGGGTTTTTTTAGGTTATTTAGTCATGCTTCTTGAGGGGGGAAGTATGATGCTTTTCAGTCCCTGAATGTGTCTCATCCTAGTGCAGAGGTGACCCTGGCTTCTTAAGGGCTATGTCAATGGGGTGCCAGCTTTGTCAGGTCCTTCCAAGTTAGAAAGAACTTCACCCACAGTCCTGATGATGGATGGTATGTCTGTGATCTGAGAACCAGCCCAGCCAAGTTTTCAAGAGACTGTTGCCCAAGTTGGCTGCAGGATAGGAATTTTTTGGCCATAACAACTCCTGAAGATTTTTTCCCAAGTCAGGGAAGTTGTAGCCTATGTCAGGGAAGGGAGTACCCAATGCTGAAGGAATTAAGAATTGGAATTGCAATTGCTTTTTAAAAAAATTACAGTAATACCCTCTTTGAGTGAAAAATTGATTCTGTAGGGGTCATATGTAGCTAGCAAGTTAGGGCACATTTACAGATTTTTTTGCCACGTTAAGGAGACATTACTATTTTTCATTGTCCTGTTATCAGTTATGTTGTTAAGTAGTCATATACGGAGTAATAAGACAGATTCTTGATTTCAGATTTCTGTGAAATAGAGTTTGTTTTCTTAGTGACAGAGTTGAATGAAAGTCAGTTTAAAAATGATGGGATAGAAATTACAGAAAAAAACATTCTTTTCCCTATGTTAAAATTCATTTGTGGTTGAAAGAGGAGCCCTAAAAGAGCTTTTGGTTCTAAGCTAGTTACTTTGGGGGGTTTTGTTTGTTTTCAATTTTATTTGAAAAAACAGAAAAGGAATACAAAACAAAATAAAACAAAAGAGAACATTGTTATGTGCCCAGCAGAACATCTGGGAGGATTCAAAATAACAAGTAATCAAATTATTCAAAATAACAACAAATTACCAAATCAAGAAAGTATATATACTAATACAAGAGACTATATACATGAGTATCCATTTTTTCTTTACTTCCTTATAAATTGTTCCTTGGTTCTCTTTGCATACCTTATTTACTTTATTCTGTTTTTCCCCTTTCAGTCCCCTTAACACCCTCAAGCAAGCTATAGTTAAGATGTATGTATATATCTACATGTGTACACATAAATATATAAAATACCCCCACATAGATATACATGTCTTTCCAATCCCTGCTGACTTTTACCTTACCTTTTACCTCCTGATTTTTACCTTAATTCTGCGAATCTTTCTACCCTATTGTTGATGTAAATCTCAAACATATAATAGCATATATTTCCCACATTAAAAAAAAGTTTATCCATGTTGAGTTCCTTAAAATTGATTTTTGATATTGGCTCTTATATGTTAAATTTTCTGTTAAGTTTGGGTTTGATTGATAGAAAGTCCTGAAAAGCTGCAAGTTCATTGAAGGTCCTTTTTTTTTCCCCATAAAGCTTTTTATCTTCAAAACACATGCTTTTCAACATTCACCCTTGCAAAATCTTGTGTTCCAATTTTTTTTTTCTTTCCCTTTCTCCTATCCTCTTCCCTAGACATCAAAAAATCCAATATGTGTTAAATATATACAGTTCTATACATATTTTCATAATTTTCATGTTGCATAAGAAAAATCAGATCAAAAAGGAAAAAAATGAGAAAGAAAACAAAATGCAAGCAAACCACAACAAAAAGTGAAGTGTTGTGATCCACACTCAATCCTCACATTACTCTCTGGGTGCAGATGGCTCGCTCCATCACAAGATCATTAGAACTGGCTTGAATTACCTCACTGTTGAAAAGAGAGAGCCACATCTGTCAAAATTGATTATTGTATATCTTATTCCTGTGTACAATATTCTCTTGATTCTATTCATTTCATTTAGTATCAGTTCATGTTATTCTCTCCAGGCCTTTCTGAAATCATCTTGCTGATTGTTTCTTATGGAACAATGATATTCCATAACTAAATGCCCATTTTTTTCTCATTCAAAATTATAGATAATTTTGTGGATATGATATTTTTGGCTACAAGCCTAGTTCTTTTGATTGGTCTTAAAATTAGTTGCTTTGTAAGTCTGAAACAAAGAATTAAGCTAATGGTAACCTAAGTCACTTTGCCATCTGACTTCAGATCTAAGTGTAATAATGAGACTAACCTGGGAGATTAGCAATGTGCAATTAGGGAATAAACATTTATTAAGTACTTAGTGTATACTCAGGCACTGTGCTAAGTGCTAAGGATAGAAAGATAAAAATAAAATGGACCTTGGTCTCAAGGCTTTTACATTCTGTTGAAGCTAGGCTCATCAAGTCACAGATCTACCTTATTGCAAATATGTCTTCCCCAATAAAATTGTTTATGTGCCTTTGGCTTCTATGTGGCTTTTGGGACTAATTAGCCACACAAAATTTAAGTAGAATCATTCTTAATCTCATCACCTATAATCTACCTATCATTTTCCTCCACTCCACCCTTTACACAAAAATACATAGGTTCAATCTTTCAGTTTTATTCTCTAAGAGGCAAAATGTAAAAAACTATGTGTAGAGATCTTTATGAACTAATTTTTCAATAACCATAGATTTTTCCATTAATTCTAGGAGAGCAATCATTTCATTCATTTGTTAAAAAATAAAATAAACATTTATTGAGAACATAGTAAGTGGATAACAATAGTGAAGTCAGTTTTGAGGAGGGGCTGAAAGTGGGAGTAGAAGGAGGGAATGGGAGAAGAACTAGGATAACTGACTTTTCCTTTCCCTTAAGGAGTTTATAATGCAATGAACGGAACCCAAGAACCAAAGTGGGAGGGTGGATTTTAGGAGATGAAGAGATGGTTGATTAGATAAGAAGTGAAACATATTTTGGGATCAGGGACTGGCTATGTGCATTTATAAGTATTCTCAATAGGTCTAGTAGACCAGAGGCAGCAGCAGCAGGACAGATGGCTAGGAAATGGTGAGGGTGGATTGCTGAGTGAAATGCATTATTTTTAGAGTGTTTAGGTTGCAAAGTAAGCAGCAAGCAAGAGCAAGAAGGATTCAAACCCATATCTCATGATTTCAAATCCAACAGTCTGTTACAATAATAACTGACTTTTATATAGCAATTTGGGGTTTACAGTTTGAAAGAACAGATTACTTTTCCCCAAAGTCTATAAACACTGAAAAAGCAAAGGACTTTGTAGTCAGGGACAACCATGGCCCTATATAGTGTGTCTAGATCCAGTGCTCACTCTCTTTCTCTGTTCTAGGATCATCAGCTATTTCCTTAGCATCCATAGGTACACTGTTTGATGGTAAAAGATAAGGAAATATAACTAGAAAAATTAGTGAATCTGAGCTTCTTTAGGACAGGAATGTTTGAGGTGCCAGAGAAAAAATTTTGACATAAATATCCACTATAATAGTTAGAAATTAGAGACTGAGCTGAGTGGAGAGTTAAGATCCAAGGGAAAAAAAAAAAAGACCTGGAGTACTTTATAGGAGATAGTTTAATCTAGAAGAATGGGTAAGATCACCAAGGAAAATATAAAACGAGTGCAGAGCTAAAAATTCAAAAAGCTAGATATGGGTAGAGAAATCAGGAAAATAAAAAGAATGAGCAAAAAATGAGAAACAGTACACTTTTTTTGTAATTACAAGTTTTTTTGTTTTTTTTATTAAAGCTTTTTATTTACAAAACATATGTATGGGTAATTTTTTAATATTGACCCTTGCAAAACCTTTTGTTCCAAATTTGCCCCTCCTTCCCCCCACCGCCTCCCCTACCTGGCAGGTAGCCCAATACATGTTAAATGTGTTAAATCCAATTTATGTGTGCATATTTAGTATATCTTACTGCACAAGAGAAATCAGATCAAGAAGGAAGAAAACAAAAAAAAAAAACCTGAGAAAGAAAACAAAATGCAAGCAAACTACAGCAGAGTGAGAATGCTATGTTGTGGCCCACATTCAGTTCCCACGGTTCTCTCTCAAGCAGTACCTTTTTGCAACACTAGCAGATTAGAATGTTTCAAGGTATTGATGTTGAATCATGACTTGCATGCAAGTCATGGGAGAATAGTTGAGCTTGGGTTATTAAGTCATTGGTTTTGAGAGCAGTTTTGGTCAAGTGATGAAGCCCCTTGCACAGGGTTATAGACTTTTCTTTTGAGATATTTGGTGGTGAAATAAAAGAGCTAGCATTTTGATTGACTATACAGGAGACTCCAGTTGGATTAAGTTTTCTTCATTCTGGTAAATTTGATGGTTTTTTTCTCTTATCTTTTATTCTTCCTCTGTCCTGCATGATGGATTTATCACTTGGTCCAAACCTCAGTTTTGGCTTAGCCTCTTCCCACTTTGGGGGGGGTGCACTTTCCACTGACCTCAGTCATTGCCCAAGTAATTTTTGGGTGGAGTGGATTGACCCTAGCTGAATTCCAGTCCCTTTTTCTTTTGGCTTGGTGTAGCCTTATATACTGGCTCCTGCCCTAGTTCTCTCCATTATTTAATTTTCTGGCTGGATGCTGAGGAATTTTTGCAAGCTTGGCGGATGGTGGAGTTGGTATTCTGAACACAGTGTTTGCCATCTTGAGTTCCCTAATCTGGGGGACACCATATACAAAGCAAAAATCTCACTCTTATATTTCTACACTTCCCTACACTTATCTGGGCCAGCGTTGCAGTCCAGTGCTTTCTGCAACAGAATGCTGGATATGAGAAACAGAAGTGCTGTGTCAAGAGAGAATGCAGCAATAGAAATTCCTGAGTGGGTCTCAGATCACAGGCCTATGATCAGTTTGTGCACCCTGGATGGATGATGAGGCTGATGGGGGAGGGATAATGTTAGGGACTAGTATTCTCCACTGTTAATTCATTCAAGTTAATAAACCTTTGTTAGGCTTCTCAATTTTTTTTGTCCTGTGGAGACAGCTGTAATTGCTGTACATTTGGCATATAATCTGTCTTTTTTAGTGTTGCTTTTTAGGAGAGTTAGTGAAGAAAGGAGAAAATGTCTAGTCTTCCTTCTTGTGGGTCTTGTGCCCCACTCTTTAAGAATTCATTTCTATAAGTGAGAGGTCTTGATTTTTTCCAACAGTGAAAAGCTGGTAATTCTCTGGTTAAAGTCTTGGGAATG
Source organism: Sminthopsis crassicaudata (assembly GCF_048593235.1). Taxonomy (NCBI): domain Eukaryota; kingdom Metazoa; phylum Chordata; class Mammalia; order Dasyuromorphia; family Dasyuridae; genus Sminthopsis; species Sminthopsis crassicaudata. The sequence goes on from NC_133620.1 coordinate 192,465,465, forward strand.
TTTAATTTTTAGTTAATTAATATTTCATCTTTAGTAGTAGTTTATCTTTTGACTATTCTTAGTTTTAACAACAATATTTGCAGTACTTCAGATGAGGAAGTTATAGAGAAAAAGCATGAGGATTTTCAGACTTTCTTAAGTCAAAACTCAATTAGCATGCCAGAGATTGGAACTGAATTTTCATTTTTAATGTACCTTTCAGGGACTAAAGATGAACATAAGAAATTATAGTCTCTTAATATAAGAGAAAACTCTCTTCATCTTTATTCAGTTCCCTTGTACTAAATAAAGCATCTATTTATGAAAGGATTAATTTCCAAGTATAATTTAGAAGTAGTTGCCTGAGCATTCAAATGAAGGAAGGGTGGGATGGGATGTGCATACAGGGATAGAGGTGGCTCTTTTGGACCCCTTTACATGTGCTATTTCTGACAATCATAGGAGAAAGATTCTGCATTTTAAAAAGATGTTACAAGAATATATTATTTCTTATGAAAAGTAGAGTTGTGCTTTATTTCAACAAGTATGACTGTTGTTAGATATTGTTATTTCTATATTTTCCCAATCAAAGACTACAGAGATGCTTAGATTATATGTAAGGTTATAGATTTAGAGCTGGAAAAGACCTTAAAAACCATTAAATCCAACTTATCTTTCTACAGATAAGGAAACTGAGGCACAGTGGTAAAGTGACTTGTTTAGGTTCATGGAGCTAGTAAGAATCTGAGGATGGGATTTGAACCCAGGTTTTCCTATCTTCTAATTCATCACTGTCTGATCTTAAAGACTTAAATGAACCAATTACTTTTAACAAGTATGCCTACACATGGAGAAAATTGTTCTTGTCCCCTGAGAGCTAGATCAGTGATGACTGAGGAGTAGACACTGGTTTGGGTACATGGCCTAGATCAACAGAAAGAGAGAATTTACCCTCCTATGATACCATTGCATAGAGAGAGGGAAATAACTCGAGAAAGCAGCCATGTGTGACTTCTTAGTCCCTAAATGAGGAAGGGATCATAGAAAAAGAAGTAAGAACATTTCAAGAAAGGCTTTTAAAAAAATCTATATCCAAATCCCTATTTCTCCCATCCCCTTTTTCTAATCCTGGCTATTAAGTCTTTTAGAAATCTCAGTCCTACCCAAAGCTGGGACTTATCCTGGCTATAAAATGGAGGGAATATAAGGAACCTGCTTCAAACTTGAGCTCTGCTGCTTATTTTTTATGTGACCTTAGGTCTACCACTCACATTCTTGAACCTTGATTTCAGGATAAAATTGAAAAGGAGAATAACTAACGAGGAAAAGCAATTTTGTGAAGCTATATGGAAACATAATAGGGCCTTAAATTCTGAATTGTAATTATTTCTTCACTAACATCTTCATCTGACTTTGGAACAAGCTATATTTGTTTGTTAGTTGCTCCAATGTAAAAATCCCTTTATTTCTCATCTGTAAACCAGGGCTGTGTGTGCACAAGGTGGCTTTTAAGTTCTGAGTCTATGATCTGATGATCTTATATTATTTCTGCTTCTAGAAATAAAGCCTCTGATAATAAAGTAAAACACTGAAATGATCTTCATTAATTGAGGTATTAGTATATACAGAAACCATTCTCTTTGCCTTTTACTTTGAACCCCAATTACTTGGGGTTTACTTTCCTACCTGAAGGTGGGGAGTTTAGAACATAGAACTACCCCAAATCATAGGATTGTTGGATTTTGTGAATCTAAAGCTGGGAGGAACCTAGAGGTCATCTAATTTTGCCTCCTCATTTTACAGAAACAGACCCAAGGGATGATTAAATTTCTTACCCAAGGTCACACAAGCAGTGAACAGTATAGCACATGATATGGAAATGGTTAGGAAATGGTAGGGCTATCCCAAAATTGAGCAAAATATGGTAAATGTTCATGAATTAGAGCTCAGGGTCATAGAATTGGAAATGCCCTGTGGAGATATGGAAGTACCAATACATTCAAAATCAACCTAACTTGTTCCAAGGTCATAGATGAAGGTGTTAGTGAAGGAATAATTACAGTTTGGAATTTGGAGACCCAGTTGTGTTTCTATATAGTTCCACAAAATTGCTTTTCCTCTTTAGACATTCTCCCTTTCAATTTTATCCTGAATGCTTTTCCAAGGACAGTAAATGGTTTTATCCAGTATGATACTTGTTTCCATGGTGACTAATGTATTTCAAAGAGGGTAGGCTGTGATGGAAGGAGTCTAAAAAAGGACAAACACAGAAGTGTCATAGCATAAAACATAAGACAGTGCACAGCAGAGTTAAGTTTGAGCTTTTTGTATCCTAATGGCCACTTATTTAAAGGAAACCTGCATAACTTGCTCCTAAATGTGAGACCATACAATCTTTACTGCAGCTCACACGTCCCATATTGACCTGACACCATTCCTTTGATTAGTGCTTGTTTTGTTGTGTTTGTTGAACTCAATCTCAGATTTATTAACTTTGTTTCTCCAGGAGCTTAACATGCACCTGCACAACTAGGAGAAGGAATCTAAGATATTTCTACTAATTGAGTCCTGTTTATGACGTGTGTGAGATAGGGTTTGAAAAATGAAGACATATGATTATATCCTTTCAAGTTTCAAACTATTTTGTGAGATGGTAATAAAAACCACTTTGATCTCCTTAAATGAACCCTAAGGGGAGTGTGAATAATTATAATAATAATTACCATTTCTATAGCATTTTAAGGTTCACAAAATGCTCTAACAATAGCCATGTGGTTGTATGAATATTATCTCCATTTTACAGGTAAAAGAACTGAGGCTTAGAAGTTAAGTGACTTATCAAAGCTCACTTAAGGATCTGAATTTTAACTTAGATATTCTAATTTTTCAAACCTATATATATATATATATATATATATATATATATATATATATATATATATATATACACACATATATATATATATATATATATATCTTTTAAGAACTTCAAGAGCAAGTGAGAAAGCACTCAGATAAATATACCCTACATGTCCATTTTCAGAGTGGACCTTCAAATAATTTATAATCAGGCTGCTAGAATCTTATATTGTAATAACTAAAGAGGAAGCTAGAGCATGGCAGAAGGCTACATAGCTTATCTTTCTTTCACTTTCCTATACTCCCTATAGGACAAAACTCTTATGGTTTGAAATTTAATGTTTTAAGACCAATGGACATTATGGCTTCATTCCAATCTGGAGAAGCAGCTAGACATGTGATCAACCATTTTTCTATTGTAGAAATTTCACATGCATTTAAGACAGTTTATGGATTGGCTTACAAATACTTTGCCTTTAGGTGTTTTTGCATTGAATTTGACTTTGCCCATTCCATTGGCATTTCTTATAATCCTATTAGTAAAGTCATTACTGCACAGACTATATCCCCAAGATCTTCTCTTCTAAACAAGAGAAGGGAATTTTGGAATATGCACAAGATGTGGCAATACATATATGTGATTGCTTGCAATTTTAAAATTTTGATTTTACATTTTTAAACACTTTGATTTTACATCTTTAAAGTATTTTGATTTTACATTACTATTTTGATTTTATATTTTAAGTTATTTTGGTTTTACATTTTTAATCTATTTCGGTTTTACACTTTTAAATTATTTTGATTTTACATTTTTAAATTCTTTGCCTTTTACCTTAGTAAAGCACTTCGGGCATACACAGAAAGTGCAGCTAAGTGACAGACTGACTAACTTTTGCCTGACTTTTGTTAATCTTTTTGACAACAACTTTGTTTCCACTGTGATGTGGAAAGGCCTGGATGGCATTTGGAAAGGCCCAAGTTGGGCCCCGGGTACATTCCTTCCTAGGTGCAGATCCAGCAGTAGAGTTCATCCCCACCAGAGACATTTGTAACCTGGGGATCCAAGAGAAGGACCAGACAACCGCCCAGAGGGACCAGCCAGATGTCCGCAGCCCTTCAGACGCTGATGACAGCAATGTCCCTCCTGACCGTGACACCAGAGACAGCAGACACAGTTCCAGTGTAGCAGCTGAAATGGACTGTTTCGGGTGATATGCAATATAAAGACTGTAAATGGACAATGGGCCTGCTTGCTTCTCCCGTGGCTGTTAGGATTACTAGGTGAGAACTCAGGTTGTCTGGACAATTACAAGGTGAGAACTCAGGTTGACTTGACAGTTCTCTGGCTCAGACCTGTAAAGGGAGTTTATACCTTAGGAATCCTAGAAGGAGCGAGCTCATTGGTTGAAGTGGTTCTTCCCAGAAGCCCTTGCATTATCCCACGCCCATTCTCTGGGAGGATAAAAGAGGCAACAGTGGGCCTGGAGATCTGTCTGCCTGGGGAAGGACAAGGGCTGGACGACAGCACTCCAGGAAGAGGAGAAGTCTCTGCATTACATCAGGCCTGACGCAGCTCTCTGCAGGAAGGGAAGTCACTTCTATGGACAAGAGTTAACAGCAACTGCCTGGAGACAACGGTTCACTACAAGAAGAAGAATCTGTCAGAGAGATTTGAGTAGACACAGCAGATCTCTTCCCAGAGAGCGATCCAGCAGCTTCTGGAGACGACAGCTCGCTACACGTGGCTACTTGCCATATGGTGGCCTGGGAAGAGGCTTTGCCCTATGCTTTCTATTGAAGGACTATGCTTTTAAATTAGTGGGTGAAAAACCAATGCACCAACCTGCCGTTGTTACTGAGACAATGTTATTGGACATGACTTTGCTTATGTGCACCTGTGAAACTAGAATTGCTCTAGGATTGTGAAAAGTGCAATAGAGAATTGTGATAAGCTAGAATTGCTCTAGAATTGTGAAAAGTGCAATTGAGAATTGTGATAAGCTAGAATTGTTCTAGAATTGTGAAAAGTGCAATTGAGAATTGTGATAAGCTAGAATTGCTCTAGAATTGTGAAAAGTACAATAGAGAATTGTGATAAGCTAGAATTGTTCTAGGATTGTGAAAAGTGCAATAGAGAATTGTGAGAAACTAGAATTGGTCTAGAATTGTGATAAATGTAACTAGAATTGTGACAACCTACCTCACTGATATTTAATTGTTAACTAGAATTGTGATGTTTTACCTTGTTGACTTCCCACCTCAGTGTTGACATCCTACCTCACTGGCATCCAACCTCTTTGGCATATTATCTCGAGTATGACTTTGATGAATGGGTTGAACACTTGGGCCACTGTTAAGCCTAGTTCTCATTGTCATACTTCTGTTTACTGATCTGCTGCTTTGTACCTCCTTGGGCATAATACTGTCATCTCATGGATCAAGTGAACTATAGCTGGTGCTAAAAGTTTAGCTTGATGAGATGTGCGGTTCCCACAAAACAAGAGATGGGAATTGTAAGGGCCTTTAAATGGGCGGCCACAGTGCATCGGGAGATTGAGGCCCAGAAGTAATTTCTGTGGATATTAGGACTGCCCTTGGGCGGGATCCTGGCCATATTGAGATAGTTTCGTAATGGGTGACTCTCTCGCTGATTGGCTGTGTGTGTGACCTCACAGGCCCTATGTAAGCCCACTGCAGGCAGCAGTCGCCCTCTTTAACCTGGCGCTCTTCACCCTGGCTCCCTAGCCTGGGTGGCCAAGCCAAGATGGATAGCCAAGAGAGGTAAGGATTTTGGTAGTGAACACTGGGTCTTCTGACCAGGTGTTCACTTGGGAACCAACAAGTCAGGGCATCAGTTAGGGCATTATGTGAGTAGGTATAATAAAGGCTTTTAAGATTACACGTGGCTGTTCTTGAGTGGGCTACCGGTTATTAAGCTATAGATTCAAGAGATTGTGGCCAGAGACCTTTGAAGGCCTCAGAGGAGGCGAGCTGGGTAGAGTTCACACTGCAAAGGACAGTGGTCAAAGGTACTCTGGTGGGTCTAGGACAGACTAGTAATTGTAACTGCCAGGAGAACATGCTTTTGAAGGCCTCAGAGGAGGCGAGCCGGGTAGAATTGACAGTGCAAAGGACAGTGGTCAAAGGTACTCTGTTGGGCCTAGGACAGACTAGTAATTGTAACTACCAGGAGAGCATGTTACAATATATATTTAACAATACTATAGTAGAATAGTGATTCATGACTTTAGACAAATCACCTAGTAATTTCATCTGTGGCAGGGTTAGGAAAAGAATTATAAGAGATAATTCTCTCAGGCCAAAATTCTGTGTTAAAGTGATGAATTCACAAAATGTTAATCTTCTTTCAGGTGATATATAATAATTTTACTCCTTACTGGTTGAAAATCAACTCTGAAATTACTATAATGTTAATTTTATTGGACTAACTGCTCAGGTTATTTGTAATTTTTTTCCCCTTCTTGTTTGTCAATATGATGTAAGTAAGGGTAGGGTATGTAAGAAATGACCATCTGCAATGGCAGGCTCTCTACTCTCCCCTACCAAATTTCTCTCTTTTCCAGAATCTTTACCTTTTTCTTCCTTGCTATATTTGTGCTAAAAGACAACCAGCAAATTTGCAAAAGAGAAAGCAAGGAGAAGGAGGAGGAAACAAGAAAATCAAGAAGAAACAAACTTTAAGATAAACTAAGTTATGGGTTAGGGAAAGGAAGACCTTAGCATACAAGGATAGGATACAAGGATAGTCAGGAGGACTCCTATTGGGCAAGTCACCTTTGACAGAAGGTCTAAACAGGCTAGGGAAAAAAAAAATTACCTGAAGTCCATTTATGGAAAGTAGGAAGCAAAGCCATCTGGGAGCTTTCTCTTTTAACTAATTATTCTTGCTAGCTAGTTGTTAAGCTCACTTTCTAAGCTCTACTAAAGGAATACAAGTCCCATTTTTGTTCAGTCATATTGAATTCATTGTGACCCCATGGGCCATAATGTCCAGCAAAGACACTCTACTGATTTGCTTTTTCTCTCTGCAGTAGATAAAGGCAAACAGAGGTAAAGTTGACTTGCCGGGTCACACAGCTAGTAAGAGACTGAGGCTGGGTTTGAACTCAGATCTTCTTGACTCCAGGTCCCAACAATAACCCCTAAGTCATCTATCTGCTCCACGAGTTCCCTTTAGGACCTCAAAAGTTCAATACTCTGGGATGAAACCCCAGTTGTCTTGCCCTAGTTACAGTTTTGCAGTTGACTGGGTTAAAGAGGATCACAGATCTTGAGCTGGAAAGGGATTTTGAAGAACATCCAAGTCCAATTCTCTTCTTTTATAAATGAGAAAACTAAGGTCCAGTGAACTTGAGCTGGCCAATGTTACACAGGTCACAGATTTGATTCAACCAACATTAAGTGACAGCTTTGGGTATACCTCTATGCTAGATGCTAAGTGCACAAAGTTTAAAAGTAAATTACCCATACCCAAAGGAATTTACATTTTATTGGGAAATATGTGCACAGGTAAGGATAATACCAGGTAGAGAGAGCTAGAAGGGAAAAGATCCGGAATTAAGTTTTATAAGAAAAATTTGAGACAAAAATTCTATGTCAGAAAAATTGCTTCCATCAGCACAACTAAAATAGTCATTGGCGTAACAATGTTAGAGTTAATGTAGATTCCCTGTTAGCTAAGATAGCTTCATTCATGCCTTAACTTACTGAAGTCCTGAAGGAAACGTTAAGTAATGTACACCATCATGGGCATAGGAGCTCCCTGAGACTTTAGGGAAAGGTTCTGTGCTTATCTGTACAGCACCCCTTCCCAGCTGCTGGACACACAGGATGCTCCAGAGACACTAAATGTATAGGGAGGCCACAATGCTTTGTTTATGCAGCAGCTGCAGCACAACCATTGAAGAGCCCTCTATGAAACTATGCATGTGCCCCCAGTCTTTGGGCAGGAAGCCCTTGCAAGCCCTATTCTGAAGAAAGCACTGAGGAGTTACTATGTGCAATCATCCTCCCTCCCCCCCCCCCCCCCCCCCACACACACACTTCATCTATTTCACCCATCCATTTCCCCCTTATTCTGAATTATAGCAGATACTGGCCCTGGCTGCTATATATTTTTTTTTTTTTTTAACATCTCATTCCTGTAGGAATGGCTAAAAGTCATAATGTCCCATTGGAATGTTCAGTAGGAAAATGTATGACAAGTCATATTAGCCCAATGGCTGGGCTATTCACAGACATCATTTACATTACAGTGTGTTGAATTCTATAATTCTCCCTGTAGTAGTGAATGAATAGAGCTAAGAGAATTGGAGTAAGAAAGAGGCCATTCAGAATATGTGAAGACGTGCCTGGCGTAATGAAGGCTTTTCTGGTCTATAAATATGTTAGATCTTTTGAAGAGCATAAAATGAGTTCAAATGGCAATGGAGAAAATACATTGATTAGTGAAAATATTCCTCTTTGGCTAGCTCTTCTTCCTAGTAACCGTCCACCTCCTGCCTCACCCACCCCCCCAAAAAAAAATCCTGGATTATTTTTTGGTTTCTTAAATATAGCTGAGATCTCTTTTTATGTGGAGGAGATGGTTGACTACCTGGGGTTTATGAGTCCTGATCTCTTGTGTTTTTTAAATCAAAAAGGGAAAGCTTGAATTAATTTATCCTTCACTAAAGGCTTAGTATATTATAATTTGCTAATAGTTAAACAGACATACATACATTTAAAGGGAAGGTTTATTTGTAGTTTTGCAGTTTTAAACTTTATAAAGATATATATATATATATATATATATATATATATATATATATATATATATATATACACACACACACACACACACACACACACACACACACATCCATTTGCCAGATTTATTAAAAAAAAAATAGGCCATACATCCTCCCAAATCTGGCTTATGTAAATATTTTATTAGGACTACAAATTGAATTTGATATAAATGTTACAGAGAGTTGCTGGGAGAAAAAAACTCCCTGTCTCTCTAAAGCAAATGGGTGGTTTAATGTCTACCTTCTTCAACTATGCTTTAACGCCCCATATGGGATCTCATAACTGAATGTGGGGAGTTACAAAATTATGATTTATTATTAGTAAATTTTGATCTGTATACATTTGTAATATACCTATATCCTCAAGATCATATAAAAATTTCTTGGGCAAAAAGGGGTCACAATTGGAAAAAGTTTTAAAAAGACCTCTCTTACTAAGAACACTATGCCTAGAGTCAAGGAAAACTGAGTTCAAAATGTGGCCTTAAGACATTTAGTAGATGTGTAACCCTGAATAAGTCAATTAACCTCTCTTAGTTTGTTTCCTGGGCTGTAAAAGCTGATAATAATAGCACCTCCCCAGCTGGGTTATTTTGAGGATCAAATGAGATAAAGTGCTTGTCACAATACTTGCCATGGAGTGGGTATTAAATACTTGTTCCTTCTCCCCCTTTACCAAGTAGGTCCCTTCTCTGCAATCTATATACTTAGAAAGTTGCCTAGAGCACAGGAAATATTGAGTGACTTACAGAAATCCCACAATCAGTGTATGTCAGAAGAGAGACTTGCAGTCAAGTCTTCCTATCTTTGAATCTAGTCCTCTGTCTACTATACCACATTGTATCTCTAAAACCATATTTATAAATGTAAATTTTTGGTACATATACTTTATTTTTTTTCTGTCAAAGAAATCTCATTTTAATTGTGTGGTTTATATTCAGTGGGTAGTTTATATTCGCATATGTGTGTGTACATACATGCATGTATATACATATATATATGTGTGTGTGTGTGTGTGTATGTGTACATCCTAAATATATTGAGAATTTCTATCAGTATAGTTGGCGAACACTCCCTGATCTTTTTATTGAGTTTTCATAAGTTCTTGTAGCCAAAAAAATTCATCACTTGTTGGACAATGCTTTGGGCCTCTGGCAGGAAGCTCTTAATTGCCCATCAAAGGCTAGTGAGCAAGCTAGCATCATCTCTTGAGAAAAGGTAGAAAGAATGCTATAATTAAATGTCTCACCAACTGAGCCCTCAACAAGAGGAACAAATATAACCAATGGACATTCTATCATAGCACCATCTTGCTATAAATGACAGAAGACTAAGGAAATAATTTTTCTACAAGTAGGGAGTTCAAGGGGAATTTTTCAGTGACCTGAATACATTTTTCAATTTATGTCTTTCTGCTTTGGCCAAGCAAGTATTTTCTCATAGATTGAGTCTGCTCCTAGAAAGGAAATTAAAAGGGGTTTAAAGGAATATACTTCACCCTCCAGGTTATCAGGAAGAAAATAAAATGCCCCTTGAAAAAGGAAAGAAAGGAAATCAAGATTTAAAAAAAAAATTAAGTAAAAGTGTTCTATCAAGGCAGAAAGGTATCATAGCCTGTGTGGGGAGGTTGGAAGACTGAAAGACATGATACTGGAAAATAGGGAAAGAAGGACCACTGAACATTTAGGGCTAAGTGATAGATAAGCAGCTTTTTGGAGAGGGAGGCTAGACCCTGAAATTCCGTGGAATGACAATATAGATCCAAAGATATCACTAAGAAAGTGATACACCAGTAAAAAGCCAAGGAAAAAGACCTAGCGGTAGTTTTTTTATAACTACCTACTAAGGTAATTATTTGTCTAGGGGACTTTACTACTAGTAGAGTCTGCTGTCTTTCTGGGATATGTGTGCAGGACAGCCTCCTACAGCTTGTCAGATTTGATGACTAATACCCACCTTTTTATGTTTTATGTAGAGACAGCAATATGATATAAACAAAGAGAGTTCTGAATTTAGAGTAAGAGGCCTTGGATTCAAATTCTGTCTTTGTCACTTGAATAAATCACGAAACCTCTTTGGGCTTCAGTTTTCTCATCTGTCAAATGAAGTTAAACTATGTAGACTCTAGTGTCTTTTTCAGCTTTTTCAGAATCTATGATTCTATTATAGTGACAGAATTCAGGAATCATTGCCAGGGATTATGAAGGCTTGGCCAAGAAACTGAAAACTGAAAACAAGTATTTTATTTTTTTTTTTTATCACTATTGCTGATTGAAGGCAGGGTATGTGGGACATAAAAGACCAACTTGAGAAATGAACAGCTGCCTAAGAAGATCTTACATAAGAATGATTTAGATTTGCAAAACACAACTTAAATAATTGGAGTGAAGTGCTCTTTATCAGAGGTGATGTAAACAAAAAGGGCTGGCCAAAAAACATTTGACTATAGATATGCATATATGGTTAAAGGGGAAAGAAGAAACTGACTGGATATCATGGATTGTAATTGCTGTAGTGGAGTAAGAAAAATAGTAATAGTTATCCAAGAGACAGAGTTCAAGAAAGAACTTACTAAAAACCCATAGTTCAGGTGTCTCTACACAAATATACAGAGTATGGGTGATAAGAAAGATGAGCTAAATTCTAATGGAGGAAGACAATTTGATCTCATGATTATCACTGAGTTAGTGGAATAGGTACCATGATTGCAATATAGCTCTGGTATAATATATTTGTTTGAAAAGAAAAAGAATAGATAAAAGGAGACTATCTATTGAGAAGATACCTCTATGAGGAAATCCCAGGAACAAGAGAGGGGAAGTATAGTGTTGACATCCAAGGAAAGATTATTAATTGAATAACAGAAGACATATTCTTATGTATGGCTGTAGACAACCCAGACTGGAGCAGGAAATATGAAAAACAGATCACAAACTTGGGATAAAAGCAAGAACTGGTAGTGATGTGAAATTTCATTCATCTAGAATTGTTTTGGAGCCATATCTCTGTAGCATAATGGATTCTAAAATTTTAACTTACTTTTAACAATTATTTTATCCTTCAAAAGGTAGATATCCTTCAAAAGGATTTCTTATTCTGGGTCTAATTCTGACCAATAAGGAAAAATTGGTTGTTCAAATAGAATGGTTTTAGGAATATTTGACTTTATCTGAATATTTTTAATAAAAGAGGAGATAAATCAGGCATGATATTGTCTGTCATGGACCCTAGATTTTTGAAGAGAAGATTTCAAAGAGTTCAGAGAAAGGATAGCTAAGATTTCATGGTCTAAGATTTTATGTGAGACATCATTACAGAAGGGAGAGGAAGTTCTCAAGAATGAAATTTTAAAGAAAAAAAACATTCTTATGATGGAAAGGGGTAAGGGAGACAGAGATCAATGAGGATGCACAGGGAATTCATGTACCAAATTAGATTTTTAGATATATAGAAAGTGCAAGATGCAAAAAATGATTATAACAGAAATACAGTCCTGTAAGCACACATCCTATAGGAACAGGTCCGGAGCATAAAAATCCAGAATGAGCTGAAACTGACAATGACAAGGACAAATAAGTCTTCTGTATTTATGTTGAGGAACCTGAGGAGGATCAAAGAAGGACCAGAACTATTGCTTAAGATGGATTAAAAAATGAAGATAGAATGGGCAAAACTAATCTACACTTAATTTACTTTTGGGTGTATGTGCTTGGTTTTGCTGTCAAGAAGATGTTTGGATTAAAAGGACAGAATGAAAATGGTTACTAGGGAGTTGAAACCCAAGTATATAATGAGAAAATTAGAACTCTTTATTGTCTTAAATGAGTTTAGAGTGCCAAGACCAGACAAATACATCCCAGAGTACTGAAAAGGATAAGCAAATGTGATTTCTGTGCTGTTATGATCATTGAAAGGTGGTGAAGAATGGGAGAGATGCCATTGAAACTGAGATATATGATTCTTACTCTGATTAAAAAAAATAAACTAAAAAAATGTGGGCAGAATCTGCAAACTATAGCCTAGGTTGTTTGATTTCACAGAGTATAACATATATCAGAAGGATAGTTAGTGAGCATCCAAAAAAAGCAAGTAATGGTAACAGCAGAGGTTCTTAATCAAGAAAAGATCATGCTGGATTCAGCTTGTTTCCTTGGATGACAGGATTAGAAGGCAATGAGATAAAGGATAATGCTGTGTTTGTAAGAGGATGTTGTATTTAAGGTATTTTCTATGGTAAAAGATGACTTTTTTTTTTTTTCTGAAGAAGAAATTAAGTTGTGTCTCACTTATATTCTTTATATATATGGAGATTTGGTACATATATATCAATGTATACACACACACATACACGTAGTACCTCATCTAAGCAATCTCTATACTTAGATGAAACAAAGAAGAGAGGGGAAAATAGCTGTTCACTTTATAAAAGTATTCTTTCTACATCCCCCGATAACTCCTTTTAATAGAGGGTGTCCCTAATTGACTTAAAAATAGAGTTCTATTGAAAATAAAAGTGATACATGAAACTTTTCAGGAATGTATCCATTGAATAAAGAAAGATACTCTTTCCCTTGGTTTTATAACAAACACTACTACTCTCCATTCTTAACAGGGACTGACAAACGTATTTTAATTAGGGCAATTCTATTTTCATCCATCCTTATCCTTTCTGCAATAATGGAGCTGATGACTAAAAATATCACAAGCCTTGTGTGTCTGCCATGTCTTTGAAGTTAAAGCCGTGGCATCCCTCTTTGGGTTTGATCTGCACATTGTGGGTACAATGTGATACACAGATGCATTGTCTTTGCTAATTAACTCCATCTGTTTAGGAAGACTGAAAAAGAAATTGGATTGAGGGTGTGTGTGTGTGTATAATGTATGTATGAGGTACCTTGTGAAATAGTGAACTGGTCCTTCCAAACCTGTTTTCATCCTCCTTCTTGATGCAGATTCTTAAAGTATCCTTGAGCAGAAAGAAAATCATTACTTTGGATACCTTTCATAAAATGTGCATTCCATGTCATTGAGGTTCTATGTATACAATGCAAGTCTAGATTACCTGTCTTAAGAACACAGTCTGAAGTTTCTATGTAGTATAATGTGGTTTTTCTTTCCTGGTAAATTGTCCCAGAGAATGGATTTTTCTTTGCTAAGAGTTAAAATGTCCAACGAAGGGAAATCTGTCTCATTGAAGCTTACTAGTTTATAGATCCTACCTGTTGACCAGAAAAGGAAAAATGCATACATATACCACATACTTGTAGAAAGTAGTAGATCCTAGATTTGATCTTAGATCTCTGGCATCAAATCCAATGCTGTAGTCTCCTCCTTGGGTTTGGGCAGCATTTCTTAGAGGAGGAGATCATCAGAAAGTTTCTTGCACTTTAAATGTTTTTTGTTTTCCAATTAATAAACACTTATTAAGCATCTGCAATATAATGGACACGATGCTAGGAGCTGCAAATATATAGATAAAAATTAAATACTCCCTGCCCTCAAATAGCTTATGTCCAACTGAAAGAAGATAACATATTGTCATATAGAAGTATATACAAAATAAATTCAAGTTTGGTTGGTTTTTTTTGAAGGGATAGGGTAGGGAAAAGATTAATAACTGGGAGAAGTTAGGAGCTGATCAGTTTGTTTAGTTGATATGAATGTACTTAATTTCCTAAGGTTAGAGCTATATCAAATGATTGATTGTTGATGATTTGGCCTTTGATCAGCATTCCCAGCTTATGTTATATATGGGAATTATTTTCCTGTTTTTTTGTGTTTATTCTGATAGAGATATAAATCATTGGCAGGTGGGAAAGGTGCTAGAAAAACCATATTTTTAAAAATTTTATTTTTTTTTATGGCTTTTTACTTACCAGATATATGCACAGGTAATTTTACAGCATTGACAATTGCCAAACCTTTTGTTCCAATTTTTCCCCTTCTCCCCCCCCCCCTTCCCCCAGATGGCAGATTGACCAATACATGTTACATATGTAAAAGTATAAATTTAATACAATATATGTACAAAAAGAATCAGACTTTGTATAATTGTACTTTGAACAATTAACCTGTAAAGGAAATAAAAAATGCAGGTGGACAAAAATAGAGGGATTGGGAATTCTATGTGGTGGTTCATAGTCATCTCCCAGAGTTCTTTTGCTGGGTGTAGCTGGTTCAATTCATTGCTGCTCCATTGGAACTGATTTGGTTCATCTCATTGTTGAAGATGGCCACGTCCATCAGAATATATCTTCATATAGAATTGTTGTTGAAGTATAAAATGATCTCCTGGTCCTGCTCATTTCACTCAGCATCAATTCATGTAAGTCTCTCCAGGCCTTTCTGAAATCGTCCTGTTGGTCATTTCTTACAGAACAATTATAGTCTATAATATTCATATACCACAATTTATTCAGCCATTCTCCAATTGATGGGCATCCACTTAGTTAGGGTATGCACAGTTTGATAACTTTTTGAGCATAGTTCCAAATTGCTCTCCAGAATGGCTGGATGTATTCACAACTCCACCAACAATGTATCATCCCCTCCAACATTGCACATTGTCTTTCCCTGTCATTCTAGCCAATCTGACAGGTGTGTAGTGGTATCTCAGAGTTGTCTTAATTTGCATTTCTCTGATTAATAATGACTTGGAGCATCTTTTCATATGGCCAGAAATAGTTTCAATTTCTTCTTCTGAGAATTGGAAAGACCATATTTTTTTAAAAGAGATCAATGCGCATACATTTTTAATAATAGCTTTTTATTTTCAAATACATGCAAAGATAATTTTCAACAATCACCTCTGCAAGAACTTATGCTTCAAAATTTTTTTCCTCTCTCTTTTTCCCACACCTCTTCCCCTAGATAGCAACTAATCCAATTAGGTTAAACACATTCTAAACATTTCCACCTTTATCATGCTGCACAAGAAAAATCAGATCAAAAGAGGAAAAAATGAGAAAAAACAACAAAACAGGTGAAAATACTATGTTGCGATCCATATTCAGTCCCCTTAGTCCTTTCTCTGGGTGCAGATGGCTCTCTCCATCACAAGTCTCTTGGAATTAACTTGAATCTCCTGATTGCTGAAAACAGCCAAGTCCATAGTCTTCTTGTTGTTGTTGTGTACAATGTTCTCTTGTAGAAAGACCATTCAAAACATTTATTAGAGGTTCTTGAGTTGCTTTTTCTCTGGCTTAGCTTTCTTAGACCTGAATTCTCACTTATAATCCCTAGTTGTGTTAAAATTGGAGGGGAACTTGGAGATCATCTAATCCAATTTTCTTATGTATGATTGAGGAAAGTGAAACCTTGAGTGAACCTTCTTGGGGTCACATGGCCAGTAGGAAGGGGACAGAGTAAAGGCTAGAGCCCAGGCTTCCTGACTCCTAAGTTATCAGTTTTGATACCAGTAATGTACTCAAAATAGTTTTGGCCAAGAACACCTTGCTTAGATCATGATAATGAGTCCTGGAGCTTATTACATTGGGTGTGTTTTGTTTTTCCTTTGTTTTTGAATTTCTAAACACAGCCCTTGCTTGCTACTATGACAGGTGGGCTAGAGGTGACATACCAAGCATATAGCTGTGAAATTATGCAAGCACACATTAAGTGAATACAAATTTATAATTTTTCATTTTCTTAAAATGATTGGGTAGCCCAGATTGTTAGTTTAAAATGACCTGGAGGTGGCTTAGATCATTCTGTTGTCCTAGAAGTATTTTATGATGCATAACAAATAGAAACAAGGTTTTCTGGGCTAGCCTTTTTCTTCCAGATAGTTGTTAAAGACTCGAAAATCTTATATATTTTATATTTTTACATATTTTTAATGTTACTGATAAATTTTTGTATCATTTTCCAAATCTGTTCCTCTTTCCTTCCCTACCCAGAGAATCATCCTTTATAACAAAGAATGAAGAAGAAAAGGGGGAGTCAAGTCATCAAAACTAACCAATGTATAACACCTGACGCTTTTTGCTAAAAGTTTAATCATTTACTAATGCAGTATTTTATGTCCATAGTTTCTGTCCACCCTTTCCCCACAAAGGAGAGAAGAAAATAAATTGCCTTTTCTCTTTTTGGGGCCAGCCTTAATAATTATGATTACATAGTGTTCAATTTCATTCTGTTTTGTTTACTGTATTTATATCTGTAAATCTACATTGTTGACTATATTGTATTTATATATATATATATATGTATATACATATATGTGTATATGTATATGTATATACATATATGTGTATATGTATATATATATATGTGTATATGTGTGTGTGTGTGTGTGTGTGTGTGTGTGTGTGTGTGTGTGTGTATATATATATATATATATATATATATATATATATATATATATATATATATATATATATGGTTTCCTGGTTCTGCTAACATCCCTTTATATCAGTTCACAGAAGTTTTCCTATGCTTCCCTGGCTATGTCCTTGATAATGGTCATTTTTGTGGTATTGTGAAGATTTCATTACACAATCACATACCACAATTTGTTTATATGTTTCCCACTCAATTCTTTATGTTTAGTCAAAGTCTTTTAGGTGTGTCATATCCTTAGTAGAACAAAGAATGATAAAATTTCTATATTATAAGTTGAATTTAATCAGGATAGTTGGTCAGACAATATGCAAAGTTAACATGAATACTGGATTTTTTTTTTTTGTTTGTTTTTCTCAAAATGACCTTTCTTTTCTATAAGAAAACTTTCCCACCAGTAGATCAGGGAAAGGTTCTTAACATTTTGTGTGTATCATAAACCTCTTGTGCAATTTGATGAAGCCTGTGGACCCCTTCTCAGAATAATGTTTTTAAATGCATGAAATGAAATATGTAGGAGTACAAAGGAAACCAATGTTATTGAAATAGAGTTTTCAAAATATTTTGTAAGAATTTCTAAGTTTGATTTTGTGAAATTCTGCTTTCTTGTCAAATGCCAGCAGCTCAACAGGATTTTATAGCTCACTGATTCGGGGAAAGAGATTCTGGATAATGAATAAATTTAGATTCCAGGTCTCCAAATAAAATTTTGTTAAAGAGACCACCCTCTAGCATTCCAGCTCCAGGAACAGAGCCTCACCACCTACTCTGGAGGGTTGCATACCACACCCCATTCTTTTGCGAGCTCCCAGACTCCCCGGGGGCTATTGAGAAGTCTCTATGATGCTTGTGGTTCTGGGCTCATGCCAGGAAGAGGAAGGTGGGTGTACGGGCAACAGCATGCTGGCAGAAGCATCTTTTAACAAATTTTTCTGCTATTTGGCTTTAGCCCCAGAAGTTTGATGCTTTTGATGAGATTTTGTCCTCCCTGTAGCTGCAGTGTTGGTCACCTTGCTGGTATTTGTCACAAATATATTTCACCAATTTAAGCTTGTTCTTAAGTGTGAATGCCTCCTTGTTAATAATGTGAATTAAAAGGTTGTGTATGTATGTGTTTGTGTTTATATGTGCATGTACATGCCAGAAGGGTCTTAGAGATGTTATAGCTTAGTCTAACCTCATTGTTTGAGGAAACTGAGGTTCAGACAAGTTAAATACCTTGTTCAAGTTCAACAGAAACTTACTGGCAAAGTTGTGATTCACACACAGTACTCTTACTTCCAGCCTTATGTTCTTTTCTTTTTTTCACATTGCCTTTCTTACTTAAATCAATTTTTTTAAATTTAATTTAATTTTTTAAATTATTTGACCATTTTTGTGAAGGTTAAAGCCAAGCCTACTTTATAAAGGACCAGAGTTTTATCTTCCCTAGGCTAAATTATCCTATTAATTTTTTTTTCCTTGACCTCTTTTGCTGTTCTCTTCTGACAGTATTAATCAATCAATAAACATTTATTAAGTGCTCACCATGTCATAAGACACTGTGCTGACCACAGTTGGAAATGATGAATGAGGTAGTGACATGAACTCTTTCATCATCTGCTAGTGGTAGGTAGCCAGAGTATACCAGCCGGGTGGAACGTTGCCATCTACCAGCCTAGCACTTTAAAAATTAACTAGTAATTAGGCATGTGTACCAGCAGAAACAGCATTACCAATCTTGCCAGGCGCTTGGCAGGGAGTCTGAAATCCACCCTCACCCTGGTGTTACATGGGCAAGTATCTGTGCTTTCTGCAAGGGCCCCTACCAACTGTGGATGCTAAGTAACACCAGTTCAGAGATGCCCATGTACTTGGCTCTGTAATGAGAGCTCAGAATAGGGAGAATGAATTCTCATGAACTGATGATTTCTGTCTTGCAAAAAATGGTATCATACACTTCTGCTATATGTATTCCTTCTTCCAAAGCATTTAGACTCCAGAAAATGGGATTTAAAACACTGATTTCCTTTGCTCAATTTTTGGCTGGGACCGAGTCTTTCCAAGTAGGTTGCAGGCAGGTGCTTGTGATAAGAGTGGCTCAGTAAAAATTGTGTGAACAGCGATAAATTTGTGGGCAAATCAAGTGTGTGTCTCAGTCAAATGGAAATTCTGTGGGTGTTATTTTGTGGGTGACTTGCCGGCACTGAATGCTTGTTCCTTGGTGGTATATGGGTGTATGACTCTCTTTTTTTTTCTCATTTCTTCTTCATTTTCTTCTGCAGGTCTTTGAAGAAGCAGGATGTTCATCTAGATGTGGAAAAAGTAAGTTGACTAATTTCAAACCAAGAGCATGTGACTTGTGAATTAAGAGACAGGATTTCCTACTCTGACCAAAGATGAAAACCTTTTTTTCCCTTCCTAAACTGTGGTTGGAGGGACTTACTTAAATAAGAATTTATATAAGTTCCTATGGATTTTTCTGATTTTAAAAATGAATTCCATTTTTGTTAAAACAATTTTTTCTATTTTAATTCTTTCTTTTTTTTTTTTTTTTTTTTTTTTTTTAATTCCAAACATTGCACAAGGAATTGGAGATATAAAGGTAGATAAAGTTTTGTTTTTTACCCTATTCTTTGGGGAACTCTTAGAGGTAAAGAATGCAATAGTTCTTCAACTTAGAAATTTAAACAGGGCTTCTTAAACTTTTTTTTGTTGGTCTGGTAAAGTACTTATCAGAATAATATTTTTTAAATGAACAAGATAAAGTTACATAGGATTACAAAGGAAACTTCTTCTGTTGAAATAAAAGTGTAATTTTCCCCTACTTCTGCTTTATCTCCTAAAATAAAGAACTGTAATTTCTGAGCCTTTTTATTTCAGATTCCAAGATACTAATTTTTGATGCTTAGAAGCTGATTTCTAAAATCTTCCAATATGAAGTAGAAATAGCCTGTATTTTATTTTCTGTTTCTATTTCAAATCCCCTAAAAACATGAAGGAACCTTGAAATGACAAGTATTTCTTTTTGCATTTGTTTTTAAGGGAGTATCATTTCATTAAATTCATTTGCTTTCATTATATATGAAATAATGAAGAAAAATAGGTAATATGTCAATAACTTTAAATTTTCTTTAAAAATATCTAACCAGGGACAACTAGGTGGCACAGTGGATAGAGTACCAGCCCTGAAGTCAGGAGGACCTGAGTTCAAATCTGGTCTCAGACACTTTACACTTCCTAGCTGTGTTACCCCAATTGCCTCAGGGGAAAAAAATCTAACCAATAAATTATATGTAGCTCCAATTTTTTGCATTGACATAGTACATTTAAGAGAGGTGGGATCTTAATTTCTTATTAATTTTTCAATGGATACTACCTACCTCATCTTAACAAGCACATATTAAGGCCCTAATTATATGATTGACATCATGTCAATGATGCTGTATTAAAAAGCTGTGGGGAAAACAAAAGTAGGAAGACATTACCCTCAAGATGCTCACAATCTTCAGCAAAATTTTAGTTACTTGGAATATAATCCTTTCACTCCTCCTTCTATCAAAAGAATGAGTTTTCTTAGCCAAATTTCCATGATTGTTAATAGTTGGTTATTTAAATACTTGAACATTCTTGTGCTCTTCAAAATAGTTGTTTTAGAATATATATCCGTGTAGTCCAACCCATCCTTATTTTAAATATGAATTCTATCTATCATATTTCCTACTGGTCATTTATTCTTCTTGTGGAAACTTCCACCAAAAGAGAAGTTGCTTTCTCTTGAGGTAATCCATATCATTTTTGGATGACTATTAGGAAGCTCATTTTACACAGAGTTGAAATTTGTCTCCATATAGTTTCCATTCCTAAGTCCTGGTTCTTCTTTCTGTCACCAAGTGAAATAAATCTATTTCATTTTTCACATGACAACTTTTCAAATGTTTGTAGTAAACTATCTCACTCCAATTCAACAAAGCATAAGTTAACTAGTCTATTGGGTGCTGGACACTTAGGTTATGAAGACAAAATAAAAGTAGATTTTTCCCTCAAGGAGATAGGGAATGCAATTCAGAAGGCTGTTGAACTAGGTAACATTAAGGTGACAGTAGCTTTCAAAACAGTAGTGATATGATAATGTAGTAATAACAGAAATAATCATTAGAATATAAGCACATAAGAAGAGTAAATAGTATATAATGAGCTAGTAGAGAAATCCTAGCCAGTTAAGGGGATCAAGGAAGTTGTCATGGAAAAAAAAAAAGGTTCAGTTGAACTTTGAAAGATAGTAGAATGGCAATTTGGGTGCAAGACACAGTGTAGGGAGAAAAGAGAGAGAAAGGAAAAAAAAATTTATTAAAGGCCTACTTTGTGCAAAGAACTGTGCTAAATGCTTTACAAATATTAAGCTGTTCAGTCCTCACAATAACTCAGGCAGATAATATTATTATTATCCCCATGTTATAGTTGAGATAATTGAGGCAAAGAGAAGCTAAGAGAAGCCCAGATCACACTGGTAGAAAGTCTCTGAGGCCAGATTTGAATCCTAGAATTTCTGATTCTAGTCCCAGTGCTCTACCAGCTTCAGAGAAGCATAAGATATAGTCAGAAAGCTTGGCTATATCCATATTATACAAACTTTAATTTCAAGGCCAGGAAATATGTGAGACAGTACATCTAGAGAACCTGTATGGAAAAAAAAAAAATTGTTTAGTTACGCAGAACATAAATTGTATTAAGATACCAATCTTTGAGGGTTCTCAAGAAAAGCTTGGAAGTTTTAGGGGGGGCTTTTTTTGGAAGGGCAGTTTAGACATTAAAGAAAACTGTCATAATCAGTAAAAGTCAAAACTCAACAATCTAACATTCAAAAGTTTTGTGTTTTGTTTTTTTTTTCTCCCCTGAGGCAATTGGAGTTAAGTGACTTGCCCAAGGTTACACAGTTACAAAGTGTTAAGTGTCTGATTTGACAGTGACAGATTTGAACTCAGGTCCTCCTGACTTCAGGGCTAGTGCTCTATCCACTGCACCAACTAGTTGTCTCCATCGTTCAATAGTTCTTAACTGTTACTCACTTTCATAAACTCTGTGTTCTAAGAAAATTGGACTAATTCTTCCTTATACTCAACATTCCATCTCCTGTCTTCATGTATTTGCACAAGCTATTCCTTATGTTTACAATGCACTTTCAAAATCCTTATCTCCACAGCACAGGATACTACTTCTCTTCCTTCCGGTTCCAGTGAGGGACCATCTCCTCTGTGAAACCTTCCCTGATCTCTCCAATTAAATGGGCTTTTCCTTGCTTTCCTTTTACTGTACTTATTTCTACCTATGTTGGATTTTGGCTCCTACTCTACACACTCCCAAGCCCTTGTAACCTCTTTGAGTCTTTGAATTTCCAGCTCTTCCAACAGTGCTTTGCAGATAGTAGACACTTAAATATTTGTTGAATGGAAATGAATTCTCAAACTGAATTTTTAGCCTCAGAAATAATGAGTTTGTTAACAGCAGCATATAGAGAGAAATGAGAGATAACAGACTCAATCAAAAGTCTGATTTCTCTCCAGGAGGGCATGTTGTCAAGAAGTCAAACAAATACAGGTTTGTTGGACAAGAAGATAAATAAAGGGAGGCAGTAGAAATAAAAGAAAAAAACATTTCACAAGTTTTGAGTGAGGACTGTATAGTTTACATAATTCATAGCTTTTAAAATGGTATCATGGGTGCATTCTAAAAATGAAATCTAACCTCATAATTGGGGAGAAGATTCAGGGACTACTTTTTGCTTTACTTTGTATCTCTAGCACTTAATACAGTGACACATAGTAGGCACTTAGAAAAGCTTCTTGACTGTTTGCTTTTGTATTATAAAAAGTTGATCAAACAAAAGAAATCATCTTAACTGTTATTTAAATCATGCTTTAAATTGATGGGAATTAATGTTCCCTTTGGTCAGAAAGAACCAATTAATGAATCCTTTATGTTTGATCTGAACTTTGAAGTAAGGAAGGAACTTGTAAATATTCAAGAAATTATGTAGAAGTATATAGAGCAAGGTAAGAGTCTACCCTGAGAACGCTTTTAATATTTTGGATCCTCTAATTTAAGTGATAAATAAAAAGTGTTTCCAGGAGTAAATGTAGTGGTAGCATAATATAATATGATTGACATTGTGTCAATGATGCTGTACGGAAAACATTTCCACTAACTCTTCTTGTACTGATTGTTCCTCAGGCCTAGAATGTTTGCTCGCTCTCTTCCCCTTCACTTGCTGCTATGTCTGATTTTCTTCAACTCAGCACAGATAGCACCATCTATCTTTTGCAAGTTCCCACAGTTACTCTTGCTCTCCCCTTAAAGTTACTTTCTATCCTCTCTATATCTTGTTATACACCCTTGTATAGACATCCTATTCTAAGCTCTTTGAAGTCAGGACCTCTACCCCTTTTTCTACCTGTCTTCCTGAGGCATTTGGGGGTTAAGTGACTTGCCCAGGGTCACACAGCTAGGAAGTATTAAGTGTCTGAGACCAGATTTGAACTCGGGTCCTCCTGACTGCAGGGCTGGTGCTCTATCCACTGAGCCATCTAGCTACTTCTGTCTCATATCTCTTAACACAATGCCTCACACACAATGAACATTTAAAGAATATTGATTGATTCCTAATAGAATAATAAACTAGATTCAGGCCTCAAACCAATTTTATTCACACTGTCCAAATTTGTCATTGTATATATTTTCATTGTCTCAGAAACCTCTCAAGCCATAAAACTATCTTTTTTTTTTTTTTTTTAATGGAGAAATTAAGGAGGGGAGGGAAAATCCTTGCATCTCATTATCTTTTTATTTGATAAGAATAAGGGAAATGTATGGTTCCAAGATTTTGTTGGCTTGTAAAAATGTAGGATGTTCACAGAAACTGCTAGATTCTTCGATGTCTGTTGCTCTAAAGAGTCTACAGGGAGAAGATAAAAATATCCACAGTTCTTACTGTGGGGTTAATAAAGGCTTGTGAAAAGCATTTTATGTCCCTGAACAAATGAAATCTCAAAATACATAGGCTCCATATGGAGGAACCATTAAGACTGTTTGTTCCTGTCTATGGGAGTCTAAGATCATAACTCTTAGAACTGAAGGGAACATTATCTAGGTCAGGCTCCTCATTTTACATATGAAGCAACTGAGGCATAAATTTGACTGAGGTCAAAGTCTTTTTTTCTGGACTTGGGGTTTGATTGGTTTAAGGGTGCTCTCAGTTAAGGAAATTTCCTCCATGATGCATCTCGGTTCTGCAATTTATAGACTTAGAAAGTTGCCAGAGACCCTGAGAGAATACTCTGACCTAAGTTACACAGACATCATGTATCAAAGACAGAATTTGAACTCAGGTGGCTCTCTTTACTCCCTTCCTAAGTTCAAAGGTAGTAAGGTAAAAGGGAAAAGTTGGGGGGAAGTTCCTAATGATTGGAATTATTTAAAATTGGATGGGCTACTTTGAGAGGTGGTGGGATACCCCTGTCTTATGGAGGTCTTTGAGCAGAGACTTGTTGGGTATCTCTTGTGATAAAAGAACTAGATGACTGATGGGAACCCTCCCAGACCTTAAAATACCGTACTTTGAATCCAGGAACTTTAACTCTAAATCTAGTTGTCTTTTCTGCCTATAAAACAATTGGGTAAAAAGAAACAATCAGGCTTTTGGGAGGATGGACATAGACTGGAAAGGGGAGAAAGAAGGAGAAGTGGTGGGCTGAGTATAGGAGTGCTGAGTGTTAAGCATGTTAGTTATTTGAAGGGCTAGTGACTGGGACTGGGATAGGAAGTATTTATGTATCATTCTCCACTGCCTGCAGAAGTTGTGCTGACCCACAACATTCCTGAGTGTGGCCTGAATTAGATTAAAATGTAATTGGAAACTCTTAATAAAGTAAATAAAAATACAGGAAAGCTTTACACTATTACATTTTAACACTAAGTCAATATAAGACCTTCAAGGATCTTTATTATGGAATAATATCCCCCATTTCTATTTGATTTGGTTACCATGGTCTGGAACAAGAAGACAGAAGAGTTTGTCAACTCCCCCCTTCCCTTCAAGAAATGATAGGACAACCAGTCCTGGTGCCACAGGATCTCAGCTTGTGTTTTTTAATAGAGTTATCTGGAATTGCAGCTTTGTACCAGGTATTTTCGTGCTGAGAGTTTCTTGGTTATACTGACCCTACAGAGACAGTCCAAATACTGAGTGAAGGATGAAGTACTCCAGGCTCAAGTTCATATTCATTTCCCGTTGTTTATATTGCAGTTCATCCATTCCAACTTGTAAAAAAAAGTAGCTGTTCCTAAAGAATGTTGCTAGTTGTTTGTAAATTTTGCAAAAGTGTGAGGAGTCAGGCCAGCCTGTAATTTTCTGGGACTTGGGACAAGCGTAAATTAGGGGGCTCACCCAACATCAACGAAAGCAGGACGGTGGAAATGACAGCTTGTAGGAGGCAGAAAGCAACTCCCTCTCCTAGCTACTAAGGCTAGATAGGAGGAAATAGCTTTGTATTGGTGCTTCGTTTGTGTTGGGGAGAAGGAAAGGTTTACCATTTGCAGCTGAAGGGCAAACTTTTTTTTTTTAAACCTTTGACTAGAAATAATTATTACTCATCACCCCTGGTAGCTTGTTAACTTCACTTCTGTTCTATATACAACCCTGGATCATGAAGCTGGATCTTTGAACACCCTCCCCTGCCATCTAAGAAAAAAAGGTGACCTTGGCTAATTAGAATTCCCAAGTTAATAAAAGCTAATCCTTTCTAGGCTTTGTGCATTTAGCTATTAGGTGACATTTTGAAGAGCTGTAGATGGGTCAAGATTTATGTTATGTGTTAAGCCTTTAGGAAGTAGGGAGCAAGAAGGGGACTTTCAAGGTCAACTAGATTGTTGCTCCCCCAATGCCCTACCAATTTGGACAGACTTTAGTAATTCACAAATTTTTACTCCTGATCCTGAAATCCTTGAGCTGCTAAAACCAACTGCTTTAGAAAAGAGTAGGCAATTTGGAGTTTGGATTAAAAAGTACTTAGATCATCCCCTTCATTTTACTCCCATTCTTTCAACTCATTATGGCATCAAAGTGACCTTGAGTTCTCAAGGCCTTTGCAAGTAGAGTATGAGCTCTGGAGTACAAGCCTATCACTTTCAAACCTTTGACAAATTTTTTGATTGATAAGCATTTACTATGAAGCAGATTCTGTGCTTAGTCCTGAAGAATAAGAAAAAGAAAAACAACCCTCTGCCCTCAAAAAGCTTATAATTCAATAAAGACACAAAAAAGAAGCTGAAAAGCACAAAAGGAAACTGAAAAGCACAAAAAGAAGCTAAAAAGGGGGGCACAGTGTTGGTAAATTATCAAACAGAGGAATTAGTAATGAGTAATAAACTGGAAATGAAGAATTGACTGGAAATTCTGAGCCTTCTGGAAAGGGAAGCATTTTTTTTTTTCCTTCAGTCAGAGGAGAAGCATTTCTTAAGCAACTTCTATGATGATAAGAAAGCAGGAGCAGAAACCAAGGAGAGCAGCTGGAGAGAAATGAATACTAAAAGCTCTTTTCTAAGTTAAGAGAAGGATGGTGACTTATTCAAGGTCACATGGGCAAGAAATGGAAAAGGATGGATGAAAGAGGGATTTAAATCCATGTTCTTTGAATTCTAACTCTACCTTGCTTTCCTCCTACGTCATCAATCAATAAGCATTTATTAAGAGGCAGCTAGGAAGCTCAGTAGAAAAAGTACTGGAGTCAGGAAGACTTGAATTCAAGTCCAACCTCAGGCCATGGCAAGTTATTTAATATTTGTCTGCCTCCATTTTATTATCTATAAAATGGGAATAATAATAGCAACTACCTTCCAGGGTTATTGTGAAGATCAAATAAGATAATAATTATAAAATGCTTAATACACTGCCTGACACACAGTAGACAACTCTATAAATGCTAAGCAATTATTGCCATTTGTTACATTGTAAGGTTGTTGTGAAGCTCAAATGTGATAATATTCATGAAATTATTTGTAAATCTTAAAGCACTGTATGAATTCCAACTAATGATGATGAGATACCTACTATGGGCCAGGCACTGTACTATGTAATGGGGAATTCAAAAATAAAAACAGTTCCTGTCCTCAAGGAGCTTATATGCTTTCCTAGTGAGCGTTAGTAAGTATATAACCAAAATCACATATCAAACTAATGGTAGAGCCAGGACTTGAACCTGTATTTCTGTACTCCATTTTCTACTATCTTAGGCGGGGGAAAAACCTTTGATGAAACTCTTTCAATACTTTTTTCAGTCCCAAGCACTGGTGTATATGATTGCATGGACAAGTTGTGTCTGCACATTCTGTCCTTGCTGTATACACAAAAGTCAGTCAGGATGCATCTGAATAGCTGGTCCATTGACTGTGCCTAAGAATCAATAAAAATGCTCCCTCGAGTTGTAGTCTGAATTCTGTGGCCCCTCTAGGATCCCAGAGTAGTTCATGACATCAAGTTCATGTACTAAAAAGTACAAATCATAAGGCAAACTACTGAACTAACTGAAATTTTACATATCAGCTTCCTGTACATTTAATCAATAATCTTTACACTCTGTATTTTAGCTTTTCATTTCTCTATTCGACAGATCCTTCACCACAACCAGTGACTGTCAAAATAGTCATGTGACTATTACCTCAATAAGAGAAATTTTCTTTCTTTTTTTTTTTTTTTTTCCCTCTCTTGCTTTTAAAGAAATGGCTTCTAAAAATCTTGTTCTTTTTCAGTGAGGCAGGACCCCCCTTTCCTTCCTCCTAACTGGTGTGATTGATTTCCTGTAGTGGCATTCTAAGGGGTGAGGGAGCAAGAAGACCTCAGTGCTCAGACCCATTCCATTGCTCATTCCCAGTCTTGGGAATTGTTTTATTGAATTTTACCTAACTGTAGTATTTGTCATCTCGACAGGATAGAAGTTGTTTGTTACCATGAACCTTCTTCTATGGGTGGTGAGAAACACTGCCTGCAGGACAATAGAGAATGAAAAACAACTTCCACTTTTAAAAAGTTTTTTGGCTTGGGGGCAATGGGGTAGCATTTATTTTTACACAAGGGTTTTCTGCTGTAGCAGTGAGCAATTGCATAATTGGCTTCATTGCAGCAGTACCTGCTGTGCAGTCAGGGTAATCCTTTCTTTTGTCCACCTTGGACAGACTTATTGTTGGCTGAAATAGTGTGTGAAGGAGAGATTATTTAAAAGAAAATATATGGAGCATGGCTCAAAATTTGCTTGTGTCATCATCCCTTAAGAGCAGAGATAAACAAGACTTCTGTTAAAGCTAATGCAGAATTGCCCATTTTCTTTTAGGGCTTTTCCCACTATCCACTTTTGTTCTATATATAGAAATGTGTATAGAATAATTTTTCATATAAATGCCTATTTTTGTCTAATGAGAGCCATCTCATGGTGGTGATAAGAGGAAGAAAGAAAAAAAAAAGATGTTTACATAATAGCTTTATTATATATTTAAAAGGAATAGCAAGTCATCTATGTTAGACTTTCAGTTTTGTGTGCGATTGTCTTTTTTAAATTACCCTGTTATGGAAATGCTTGTTTGTTCTATAAATTAAAATTTTAAAATGTGAAAAAAAATTAGATTTAGGAAAATAATCTAAGGGAGATTTTCTCTTTAAGATGTTTCATAACATTTCTCAGTTCAATTTTGTCTTTGTGAAAGGTGCTGTTTTGGGTTACTCTTAAGTCTTTAGAGCAAAAGGGAGAATATGTGAACTCATTCTTACCTATCTCCTTTTGGGATAGTAAGAGTTGCTGGAACAGATGAGGGGATCATTACATTAGAGGCTTTTGGAAGTTGTAAGGCTGTCCCTCAATCAGGTTGTCCAACCTGTGTGAGGGATAAGTGATGGTGAAAGTCTTTGACAGGTGGGCATCCAACTTCTACTTAATTGTTTCCACTCACAAGGACATACTCACTGCTTTTCAAGTCATCTCCTTATTTTTTCTGGCAGCTGTAATTGTTAGAAAAATTTTCTCCTTATTGAACTGAATGTCTGACTCTCTATAACTACTATTCATTGGTCCTAGTAGCTAATTGACGAAAAGTGCTTAGTGTACTACATAGCATATAGCAGGAGTTTAATTAATGCTTGTTCCTTCCCTCTTCCCTATAGGTACTGCCCTGCAGGGCTGTGTTGTCTTAAGGATGGCTCTTCTGTTATCCCTTCTGTCCATCTTTATTATATACCATTCACCTTTCACTTATCCTTATATTGACAATTTCTAGAACTTCAACATCCTGAATACTATTCTCTGGGGCTACTTATAGGTTTTCAATATTCCTTTTAAAAATAGAAATATAGTACTCATAGATTTGATCAGCATAGACTGTAGCAAATGATCAGAACACATACTTCCGACACAGTATTCTATTATTGCAGACTAAATTTTCAGTAGTTATTTTAATAGCCTCATAACGTCACTGTTTCCTATTGAATCATCCCTCACCTTTTACCTTGCTCCTCTCCCCAAGCTTTTCTTACATGAACTGCTATCTATACATCTATGTAGCAGCATAGTTGAATGGATAAAGTATTGGTCCTAGAATCGAAAAGATCTGGGTTCCTTTCCTGCCTCAGGCATTTACTAACTATATAGCTTTGAAAAAGTTACCTAACATGTAACTTGAAACTGTGCCTCAGTTTCCTTATCTATAAGTAAGTGGTTTCAATGCTTTCTAAGATCTCTTACAGTTTTAATTTATGATCCTATGAACTTGGTGTTCCCTACTCTGTACTCTTGCAATTTGATTTTTTTAGAGTGTCTTTTTTATCTTGCTAGTTTCAGCCCTATTAATAATTTAAATCCAAATTCTGCCATTTTTGTGAATTATCCATCTCTCCCAGATTTTTATAATGAACATTTCTCTATCTTCATGTTATTAAATTTTTAAAAAAATGTGCGCCACATGAGCTAAGTACAAAACTCTATGGCCTGTCACCTGAAATCTTTCCCTAGGTTGACCTCAGTTCATGAAATCAACAATTTTTGGGGTCCAATTTTTCAAGAGCTATGAATCTATCATCTAGCCCCTTCCTCTTAATTTTATCTATGAGGATATCGTGAATGACTGCCAAACACCTGGCTAAAATACATATACATATGTTTGTGGTATTTCCCTAACTTACCAGCCTAGTAAGCATTTTTTTTTTTTTAAAGGGAAATGAGATTAGAAAAGGAAGGTGATTTATTTCTATTATCTGTTTTGGTTGTCAGTAGAAAGGATGATCATTTTTATTTATATTTGTAGCCAAATTTTCCATGTTGAATACAATATCAATCAACAACAAGGAGTTATGATATGTTGCTTATCTGTAGAAATTTATGATATTTTCTGTGTTTTCAATTGTATTTTTGATAAATTCTCTCTTTTCCTGGTGAGGAAAAGTTCCTATAAGCTGGTCATGTAGAGTGTACTATCTTCAACATTATGATTCTATCTTAAAGTGAATAATAATAATACTCAATTATTAAATTTGTATAGTGACTTATAATAGTATCTGCAAGGGACGTTTAAGACATTCAGCAGGAAACTGATAACATGTGGCTAGAGTTCAGAAAGGAGATTATGGCTGGATAAAAAAATATGAGTCATTGATGATGATGCATGAACATATGGGAGCTTTCAGAATACTTAGAGAGAAAATGAGAGCTCACAAAAAGCCTTAGGGTGCACTTGTCCTAATGGGAAGGAAGGAGAGATAATGGTCCAAAGAGTGGTCAACTGAGAACTACTCAGAAAAAGAGTAATGTCATGCAAGCTGAGGAAAAGACCAAACGTTGGTTGATGGTTTAAAAAGTTGCAGATATATCAAAGTGGAGGAAGACTTGAAAAAAGTGATATTACCTCAGAAAGAGGGATTTCAGTTGAGTGATATGGCTGGAAACTAGATCTCAAGAGAACTGAATCGTGAGTGGGTAGTAAGAAAGTGGGGGCATCAAGTGTAGACCCTTCTATCTAGGAATTTGGTATTGAAAGAAAATAGATATAGGACAATATTTTGAAGGTGCTAAGAAATCAAGGAGGATTTTTTTTTTTATTAGGATAAACAAATGAAGAAATCAGGGCAAAGAGTCAATAGAGACTGATTATGAGTGAGGGAAGGAAAGTAGGCTGGCTTTAAACAAGGAGGAGGGCTTATTTATACCTCAAAAACAAGAAAAAATAAAGAGGATGGATGAAAATATAGAGGGGCTTTTAACATACAGACTAGGGGAGAGAAGTGAGCCTGCCCATGACAGATGGTGTCCATTTTCTTTGTAAAATAAGAGGCTAAGACATCTGTTTTTTTGAGGGGTGGGTGTGGGGGTTGCAAATGAAACTAAGGGCTTGAGGAGAGAAGGTTAAGCACAGCCGCCTAGGAGAGTAAGATTCAACCCAAGAACAAAAGTTTTTCCTTGCAGGAATGGGTAAAAGAACCTGTCCATATCTGTTTACTACCCATATTTCAGAAAAAAGACATTTGGTTAAGTGACTATTTGTAATTCCAAGAATTACTGCTCCTAGACCTTGAGAAGGAATTATCAGAGCAAATGTCACTTTGCCACATTTGGTGCTCGGCTACCAAATTACAAATATCCACTTAACCAAATGTTGTCTTTTTGATGGGATTCTTGGAATAAACTGAAAGATGCTAATTTTAATGTAAAGAATTTTCAATTTCATATAACCATAGAAAATGAAGCACTTTTTAAAATCAGTATTGAAGGGGCAGTGTGATATACTAGAAATAAAAGTGCTAATGACAATGATATTAACTAGCACTTCGGGGGGGTTTTGTGGTTTGTAAAATTCCTTATTAATATTGCTTTATTTTCTCCTAACAACAATCTTATAAGAGAAGTGCTATTATTATTCCCAATTTTATATGGAAGTGAACTGAGGCGGATAAATTGACTCATTGGTTTTTAAAAGACAGTATTCTGTCCCATGAGCTAGTTGAACCAATTAAATGCAGCAAGCCCAAAGCTCTTCCAACACTCATGGATGGCGTTTGCTGTACTTTCCTCATTTAAACCATGCATAAAATATTAGCTATAAAAGAATAGCATACCATTGGTCCACTTCTGTGGACCTAGATAAAAATATAATTAGATTTTTGTTTTTAAATGGAGAGTTTTTAAAAGAAATTAATTTAGATAGGAGAAGGATTGTCAGTTAGGAAGAGAATGAAGGCTTTGGACATTAGTAGTCTTGCCAAGTTTACCACAAGTAGTTCTTGTCACTGGAATACTGAGTTGCTTCTCAGGATGTATTTAATGAGAGGTAGAGTAGAGAGAAGCTATAGTGGATAGAGTGCCAACCCCGACTTATTTTTGTGAGTTCAAATCTGATGTCAGATACTAGCTGTGCAGGTCACTTAACACTGTCTCAGTTTCCTTATCTATAAAACAGCAAACTACTCCAGTATCATTGCCAAGAAAACCCCAGTAGAGTCACAGTAAAGTTGGAAACAACTGAAAAATGACTGAATATATATAGTATAGCAAATTATTATTATATGTATAGCCAGTTTGCACATAGAGAATATATGCTTTTTGTTTAGTATTTTATTTTCCCCCAAATACATGTAAAAGCAATTTATAACATTCATTTTTGAGACTGAGTTGCAAATTTTCTCTCTTTCTAACTTTTCCCATCCTTCCTTCCTTCCTACCTCCCATTGAGAAGGCAAGCAATTCAATATGTCATACATATATCGTTATGTAGAACACATTTGCCTAATTAGTCATGAAAGAATACTTTCCCCCCTCCCAAAAAAAAAGCCTCAAGAAAAATAAAATTTAAAAAAAACTATGCTTCAATCTGTATTTCAATTGATACTTTCTCTGAGGATGGGTAGCAAGTGCTATCATTTTACAAGTCCTCAATTATTTTGGATCATTGTGTTGCTGACAGTGAGCTAAGTCATTCATAGCTGATCATCTTATAATACTGCTGTTACTTTTGTAAACAGTATATTTCCCTTTGCATAAGTTCATATAAGCCTTTTTAGGTTTTTCTGAGAGCATCCTGCTCATCATTTCTTATAGCACAATAGTATTCCATTACAATCACCTAGCACAATTTGTTTAGCCAGTCCCCAATTGGCTTTTCCCCAAATTCCAAATCTTTTCTACCAGAAGAAAATATTTTTGGGACATATGGGTCCTTTTCCATTTTTTAATCTCTTTTTTAGTTACAGACCTAATGCTAGGTCAAAGAGTATATTCATGGTTTTATAACCCTTTTCCATAGTTCCAAACTGCTCTCAAGAATGATTGAATCAATTCACAACTTCACCAAGAGTGCTTTAATGTCTCATTTTCCCTATATTCCCTCCAACATTTGTCATTTCCCTTTTCTGTCCCATTAGCCAATCTAATAGGTATGAGGGAGGGAATATCTATTTTATAATGCATTTCTCTAATCAGTAGTGATTTAGAACATTTTTTAAAATATGGGTTGTAGATAGCTTTGATTATTTCATCTGAAAACTGTTATTTTTTGATCACATCAAGAAGAATGGTTCTTATTTTTATATGTATTTGAGAAATGAGGTCTTTATCAGAGAAATCATATATGCTCCCATTATAATTTTAGACAATGTTAATAATGAACAGAACATTTCCAAGTTTGCATATCACCAT
Source organism: Sminthopsis crassicaudata (assembly GCF_048593235.1). Lineage (NCBI taxonomy): Eukaryota > Metazoa > Chordata > Mammalia > Dasyuromorphia > Dasyuridae > Sminthopsis > Sminthopsis crassicaudata. The sequence continues at coordinate 192,499,153 of NC_133620.1, forward strand.
GTGTAAATTATATGTATATAAGGAACTGTGTTAGGTACTGGCAATACAAAAACAAAAATGAAATAATTCCCATCTTCAAGAAGCTTGCATTCTGATGGGCATAAGAGTAATATAAAATGTCTGGAAAATAAGGAGACATTTATTGAGCACCTATTATGGGCCAGGGATTATACAAGTGTTTAACAAATATTATCTCATTTGATCCTCACAACAATTCTGGGATATAAGGCTAGTATTATTCCCATTTTACAGTTGAGGAAACAGAGGTTGTCATACAGCTAATAAGTATCTATACTCTAGTCAATGCAGTTCTCTATCTGCTGCTACTTGGAGTTTTCACTATAGATAATTTGGAGTGAGAGTATAGGGTTTCATGTACCAGACTTTGGATTAACCATCTTCCTTGGACTTGTCCCATTGGTATTATACTATCATCTTGAATGAATGGATGAATGAAAAAAGATTTACTGACTAAGCATTGAAAATTCTTATTTAAAAGCAAAGATAATTTTTGTCCCCAAGGAGCTTACATACTAATGGGAAGAATGAGGGCAACTCACATAAGGAGCATTGACCAGAGGGGCCCTTTAGAGCTGACAGTTACAGAGATGGGAAGTGGGACTATAGGGGGAAATATTGACACATATGATTCAGGAGCAATGACCAAGTTGATTTGATGGTCATGATTCCTGACTTTTTTTTTTTAATCATATTTCCAGAGCTAGGAATATGTGTGGGTGGGGTAGGAAGGGGCTTTTTTTTTCCCCCCAAAGATTCAGTCTAATCCTGAGTTTTCTCTTCCATTTATGTTCTCCACTAAACATTAATCAGAAGTACTGTGTCTTGGAAACAGGTGCTACCAAGTAGCTTGGCATTTTAAAAGAATGCTGATCCCTTGTTAGTTCTGATAGTGTTATAGATTTCATAAAGTCTTTGAAGTAGTTCCTTCAAAGAATTACATCAACATTTTGGAGAGAAATTTATTTTTTCCCCTAAATCACAAAGCTCTTCTTGAGCATCTATCCCAGCTCATATATCATAAAATCGTTAAGCCTCTAAGGGGCATACATCACTGAAATGTGTGTTTAACTCTACTGCCTTATTTAATGAGAACTTGCATTTTTTTAATAGTTACTTGTGTGTCAAAAATAAAATAGGTCAGCATTTTTGTAGGCATTTTGAGATTTAAAAAATTCTGACCACCTTTCTACATCAGGAATTATAAGAATTATTTTCTTTTAGCATATGCCAACAATTTACCAAAAATGCCTCAGAACTCATCTTATTCAAACCTTTCATTTTACAGTTGAAGAAACCTATATTTTTGGGAGAAGATTTCTTTTGATGATATTCTTAAGAAACTGAAATTGAAACATTTATAAACCATTCAAAAGCATATGGACATTGGCTTCTCAGAAGCATAGCTTTTTTTTAAACTTGTTATTTTGAGACTATTAATAATAGTCTCTACTAGGTTCATCCTCTTCCTAGTCAGAGAGGCTGATTGGTTCCCACTGGTTGTTGCTTTAAAAATAATAATTTTTATTAAAGTGTCATGAGTTGACTAATAGGATTAATTAGAACCTCCTGACAGTGGAGGACACTATTCTGAACTTGGTGATGTCAGAATTTGGCCAAACACACTGTAAGCATTCCTATAACTATGAGGATAGGGTCCATCTAGTTTCTGTTTTATGTAGTTGTGCCCAAGATGTGATCATGGCTATATTTGTTTCCTCTCTGAATGCTAGTTCTGAAACTAGCAGTTTGGAGCATGATGACTGATGAGTATTTTAAAGCAGTGACTGATAAGTGTGGGCTTGAATTTTCATGATAAGTCAAAAAAATTGACCTGAATTTCCTAATAAGTTTTGAAGTTTCAGTTCCATATAGTCATACATCTGAATGACAGAATTATACTTCCTAATTTTACAACTTCATTTGGGAGAGGAATAGATTGTTGTTGTTGTTGCTAATGCTGTTGCTATTTATCCTCCATTTTTTTCTTTTCTTTTTTTCTTTTTGGCTGAGGCAATTGGAGTTAAATGACTTGCCCAGGGTTACACAGCTAGGAAGCATTAAGTGTCTGAGGCAGGATTTGAACTCAGGTCCTCTTGATTTCAGGGCCAATACTCCACTGCACCATTCTTTTCTTTAAAATGTTATTTATTTAACAATTTTCTGGCTTGAAACCCAAATTTCCTAATATTCATATATTCATATGACAGAATTATGCTTACTAATTTTACAACTTCATTTTAGGCCGGAATAGATTATCGTTGCTACTGCTAATGTTGCTATTTGCCCTACATTGTTTTCTTTAAAATTTTATTTATTTAATAATTTTCTCCAATTATATTTAAAATCATTTTTACATTTATTCTTAAATAAATAAATACAAATAAATGAATGAAAGTCTCAGATTCTCTCCCTCATCCTTACCCTAACTCCTATTAAAAAACCACCTGTGAAGTTATGTGAAATATTTCCATATGTCATGTTGTGAAAGAAAACGTAAATCTCCCACTTAAAAAAAAAAACCCTCAAGAAAAATTTAAGAGAGTATACTTCAGTCTATATTCTGACACAATCAATTTCTTCTCTTGAGTATAGATAGAATTTTTCATCCTTCATAAGTAGATGGTTGTACTACTGAGAATAACAAAGTCATTCACAGCTGGACATCCCACAACATTGCTGTTACTTTGTATACAATACACTTCACTTTGCTTGAGTTCATGGAAGACTTTTGAGGATTTTTTCTGAGAGCATCCTGTTCATCATTTCCCATAGAACAATAACATTCCATGTTTGGCCTCCATTTTTGAGGGGATCAGTGACATCATGAGGGTGATGTCTTGATTTGTATGGGAATTAGATTTGAATGAGGTAGATATACTCAGTCATAAGCATAGCTCTCTCCTGAGAAAATCCAGCAGCAAGAAAAAAGTCAAGAAAACTGGTAATGGCCCAGGATATAGAGGGAGACCTTTCTAGATTAAGCTCTTTACTAGGTCTTCTTTGTCTAAGACAATGTCCCCTTCAATGATTTAGGGCTGGGCAAGAATTGAGACAAAAGATGGCCTGCTATACTATCCCAAAAGTATCAGCCAGGAAGGGGAAACCTTAGGGTATCATCAGAACCCAATAATGAGCAAGGAGGGCTCTGGTTGGAGCCTTTTCTTGGCCATTCTATAAAATTCTGAATAATTTTACTTTAAAGGCATAGTCAAGTAGCTCCATTGGAATCATAACTGGCTTGTTTATAGGGCTTATTTTTTTGGAACTATATTTCAAAAAATCATAACTGAAAAACTGCTTTTTGCTAGGTTTTTTGGGGGGGGAATGGAGGAAACCTCAGGATATTTTACAATCGGGGAAGCCTGGACATTGGTTCATGAGAAAAAGACTTGGATGTGTTAAGATATACATTTATTATAAGTCAGTAGTGGAAAATAGGTGCCAGGATGGCCCATGAAGGATTAGATTGTCATCATAAAAGCATAGTATCCAGAATAAAAGAAATGATAATACAGGGTGCCACATTTTAATAGGGACATCAATTAGTTATAATAATAATACTAATGCATTTATATAGTGCTTTTTAAAAATTTCAAAGCTACTTTCTTCTTAACTTGATCTTTCTCCCATATCTTAATCTGATTAGATAACTGGCATGAATATTTTAGCTACTTAAAATCAGGTAGATAGCACTAGTCTTTCTGTTTACAAAGGAGGAAGCCAAGCCTCAGACAGCTTGTGTTACTTCCCTAAAATTCCACAAGTTTTCTAATTCCCAACCTGGACCTCTCTCTACTTAAGATAAACTGGAGCTACTTCAGAAGAAAGTGACCAGGATGATGAGGTGACCTGAAGCCATGTCACAGGAAAAAGTATTGAAAGAATTCTTTCGGGAAAAAAGAAAACTTAAGTAGGTGGAAGGAGAGGTCTGTGTGAATATGAAAGTTGTTTTCAAATATTTGAATACCAGAGCTGAAAAGAGATTAATTTGATTATATAAGCATAAATAACTTTTGGTACAACAACAACAAAAAATGCATCCATCATGAAAGGGGAAAAAATCTCACTGGTGGTACTTTCTCTTCCTAAATCACTTTGTATTTAACTACTTTGTCTCTTTGTATTTATTTACTTTATATTTCTATTGTACATATTGTATATGTACTTATTTTTCCCATTAGAATGTAAGCTCATTGTGAAGAGCATTTTCTTTTTTTTTATTTACATCTCCAATGCTTAACATATAGTAGGTGACTTTTAGGTAACCATTGACTGATGGATTTGTTATTTGTTGTTGAGATGTTTTAAGTCATGTCTGACACTTTGTGAACTCCATTTGGGGTATTCTTAGCAAAAATAATGGAGTAGATTTTACAAATGAGGAAGCTAAAGCCAGCAGGGTTAAATGTTTTGGCCTGGGTTATACAGCTAGTCTGACAGTGTCTGAACCTAGATTTGAATTCAGGAATATAAATCTTTCTGATTCCTATCCCCACACTCTATCAAATGTACCACCGAGCTGCCCAATTATTCCAAATAGGACCTGACATCTCAAAGATTAAGAACCATTCCTTATTATTTAAGTAATAATTTCTTCAAAAGAAGAAACAAAAATTATTAATACTACATGTATTAATACTACAGTATTAAATCCATCTATTAAAAAACATTCCTGGCAGCAGTCTTTGCTTTAATCTTTAATGATTGGGATATACATTATGATAGATGTTCAATACTGTGACATTGACAGTATTGTCTTAGAAATGACAAATATGAAAAATTAGAATGAGATTGGTATGGCATGTTATAAATTGAAGAAAGTAGAACCTAAAAAACACAAGGCCTTTAACTATGGAGTTAAAGATAACATTAGCAGCAAAACCCAACCCCTAAACCCCCCAAAACCAGAATGTTTTGTATGAAAAAAGGGTGTTTTTTTTCCCTTTAGTTTTTTTAAGTTGGTAGAAAGATGTGTATGTATGTGTTATTGTGTTAAAGTCAATATATACATCTTTTACTTTGGGCTTTTAAGAAGCAGAATAATTATGATGACAATCATTTTATATAGCTTACTATGTGCTCAACATGGTACTGTTTTACAGTTATTACAACAACCCATTTTACAGATGAAGAAATTGAGACAAATTAAGTGACTAGAAAATGTCTGCAGATAGATTTGAACTCAGGTCTTCCTAACAGTAACTAATGGAAATTTATAAATATTTATGCTCATTATGTTTTGGAGTTTTATTTTGTATGTTTTTCTTAGTATCTTTTTTTGTATTCGTTCTATATTTGAATATCTGTATTTGTCAGTGGAAGTTAGAAATTAAAATTTATATAAGCAAACACAAATATTTGATGGATTGTTATGTGAAAAAATGATTAGATTTCTGTATTCTAGAGGATAGAACTAAGACCTCTGGTTAGAATTTGTAAGGAGACAGGTTAATTCTAGCTTCCTTCTTTGCCCTTAATCTCAAAACTAGCTTGTAGTTGTTATCTGTTCTGTCTATATGTACATATTGTCTTTCTAATTAGAATGTAATTTTCCAGAAATATTCATTTCTATCTTTGAATCTCCAGCACTTGCTACAGTACCTAGCATGTAGTAGGTGTTTAATAAAGATTTGTTGAATTACTAAACATAAGGAAGAACTTCCTGGTAATTATAACTGTGTGAAATTGGAATTGGCTACTTTGTCTCAAATGACCTAGTGAGTTTTTATGAAATAGTGAGTTCCATGTCACTGAAAAGTTTTCAAGCCAGAACATGATAATCATTTGCTATAATTAACTTTGAAGGGGATTCGTGCCCTGGATAAGGGTTAAACTAAAACAGCTTTAGTAGCCCTGATTCCTCAGGGAGTGTTTGAGACTAGACTTGGCTCTGCTACTAATTATAATTGCAACCTTGAACAATTGACTTGATTTCTCTGAGCCTCAGTTTCTTCATCTATAACATGTGGAGGTTGAACTAAAAGAACTCTAAGATTTAAATTGCCTTCAGCAGAGGGATGGCTGAATAATGTAATGGGTTGTTCTATAAGAAATGACGAGCAGGTTGATTTCAGAAAAGCTTTGGAAAGATTTCATGTACCGATGCCAAGAGAAGTGAGTAGAAGAACCAAGAAAAACATTGTACACAGCAACAAGATTATGTGATGATCCACTCTGACGGACTTGGCTCTTTTCAACACTGAGGTGATTCAAGGCAATTCCAATAGACTTGTGATGGAAAGTGCCATCTACATCTAGAGGGAGAACTATGAAGACTGAATGTGCATCAAAACAGTATTTTCATCTTGTTGTTGGATTTTTTCTTATTTTTCCACTTTTGATCTGAATTTTATTGCACAGCTTGAAATATGGAAATATGTTTAGAAATATTTATATCAGATTGCTTGGGGAGGAGAAGGGAGAGAGAAAGGGAGAAAAATTTGGAACACAAGGTTTTGGAAAGGTTAATGTTTAAAACTATCTTTGCATGTATTTGGGAAAATAAAATGCTATTTATGATTAAAAAAAAAAAGAATTCTAAGGCTCCTTCCAGCACTTAAAAGTTCTGCAGTCTTTTTTTAAGTGAACAGCAGCTTTAGACCAGAAACTAGTCACAAATTCCCTTCACTTTAGAGAGGTTTAGAAATTTCATATGAAAGCCACACTATATAATCACCAGATTTTTTATAATTTCTTTTTGAAAGGAAAAAAAGCTACATCTTCACTTCCTTCCACAGGGATCTTTTTACCTGGGCAAGAAGCGGTTTAGGCCTTTAAAGACTGCAAGCTTTTTTTCTTTTAAAAGGAAAGGTCTTATATGGTGCAGGAGAAGAGAATAGAGCAGAAAACTCTAGGAACTTTTATAATAATTGCTGGCTAGCAAAGCAACTCCTCCCTATCCCCCACTCTCAGAATTTCTCCTAGGGAATTAATTTAGTGCTTTGTATGCCACGTCTGATTTCCATGGGAAAAAAAAAAGTTCTTTCAGCTAGTGTAATTGTTCTTCATCATCAGTGACACAAATTATTTTGTTAAGTTATATTCAACAAGTCAGCAACACTCCCAGAGCCATTTCATAATTTACTTAACACTCTGAGCTGTGCCTCTGCCTTCGTAGCATCAACACTCCGGAGGTGTGGGGTGACACAGAGGGCTGGATTAATTCTACTGGTTATGGCAAATCTATTCTGGAAGTTGTGATCCTCCTACCCTCCATTTCCTCTTCTACTTTTTTCCAGGGCTCAGTAAAGTATTTAGCTCTTCAGAAATCTGCAGTATCTGTATAATTGATTTTGACATATTCAAGCATTTTAATATCTTTCTTTTCAAAAGCATCCAAAAATATGACCATAGAAATATGAAGTTGACTTAAAAATGGAGAAGGATTACTAGGAGAATAATTTGCAGAGTGGACACAATGTAAAGGAAGACAATATTGAAAGGTATTGGAACTTTGATTAATCCAGTGACCAGCTGAATCTGTAAAGGACTGACCTGCATGTCTCCTGCCTCTCAGCAGAAAAGTGGTACAGTTGTGAAGTGAGATAGACAAACCAAGGTGTTGACTTTTTTTTATTTTTTTGTATAAATATCTTTCTTTGGTACTAATGAAGTTTGGCTTTGTTTTAAGAGAAAAGAAGAGTGAGAGAGAAAGCACACTTTTACTATAGATTTGTGGTTCAATCTTGGGCTGAATAGTGACTGAAAGACAGAATAAGGCTGATGGCTGTTTAACTCCTATTCATGCACAAGTCAAGACATCGCCTCAATGTTATTGGTCCTCTTCAAAAAGGAGGGATGATCAACAACAATTGTTGAGATGTTCCCCTTTGTTCTTCCCTCTAGTGTGGTCCACTTAAGTTATAGCAAACACTCATTCAAAACAATAAAAATTGGTTTATTTTTAACTGGATACAAAAGTCCTCTTTAAAAGTATAGACAGCAGATAAATAAAATGTAAGGATGAAAAGTAATCCATCTAGTCCCATAGGGTAACAAATTCTGTCTACTTTTAAGTGGACCAGTGAGCCAGATAAAACCCCAACTTCTCATGTTTATATTTAGTTCAGGCTAGCAGTCAGTTCCTTGTAATTGGCTAGTTGATGATGCTGACGTATATCTGCACCTTTCATCCTTGAGCATCTAAAGCTAAGTTAAATAGCATGACCTGAAAGGGTCATTCTGGTGATTCCTACCCTCTATAGTTTCCAGGTAGACCTTAAGATACATTCATCAAAGTTTTATAATTTTATAATTCTCTCTTTTGCATATTATCTATTACAACCTGTAGCAATCATTTAGTTTAAGCAATACATCTTATCTATTTATTTATTTGTTTTGTTTTAGGGAAACAAAGGAAAAAGAAAAAAAAACAAAGTCCCTCCCTTGAGCAAAGCTGTTAGTAAGGGAGGGGTGATAAAGTCAGACACATAAAGTGGGGCAGTCATTAAGCTAAATCTTAGGTAAAAGGAAATATGGAGCTCTTGGGGTGGAAAAGGTTGGAGGTATAGAATCAAGTCAGAGTTTGAAGGGACCTCAGAGACCATCCAAACATACTTTTTCTTTGCATACCTGATAAGTGCTTGTGCAACTAACTTTTATTTGGAGACTCCCAGTGATGGGGAGCCTGCTATCTCCTGAGGCAGCCCACTCTATTTTGAAATAGTTCTAAATGTTAGAAAGTTTTCCTTCATATCATGCCTAAATCTAATCCCTTCACAATTTACTTCTTCTTTCAGATCTAAACAAGAGAAAACATAAACCACTTCGTTTATCTATTGTCAAAACCTTTCACATATTGCTTTGTGATCTCTCCACTTTGGACTCCATCTATGCTTCCACAGCCTTAGTGTAATATGGTTACATTTATCTCTTATGAGGACTTGCTTTTCAGGGAATTATTTATTTCTATCATATCACTCCTTCAGCAGTCCTCAGAGCACCTGTTAAATTGTCTCCTTTGGCCACTGCTTACTATCTCTTTCCTCCATTTTTGTTTTATCCTGTTTCTCCCCAATATAAAACATATCACAGGGGCTTGGTATATTGAATAGATTAAATATAATATTAAATATAATGTTATTAAGTAAATAAACAGATCAACTATAGAATAAATTCAAAATTCCCATTTATTGCTTGCTTTGCTATGTCATCCCATTTTTGTTTTGGTGCCTCCCTTTAACTATCTATCCCCTACACATTCCTGAAATTCCATTCCTTCCTTAAAGCCTTAGGAAACTGATTCAGTCAGTTGACCAGCAAACATTTATTTTGGGCCTCTCCTATAGATGAATTATTAGTTGAAATTTTAATTTGGAGTTGTGAAGGGAAGGGAGATAGAATTTAAAGGAAGAGAATAATGTAAAAGAAACATGAAGTTTCTGTCTTTTGAGGTTAATAGAAACATTGTTTGTTTGTTCTTTGTTCTCAAAGAGGACGCTGACTTCAGGAATGTTCACATGCAAATGAGTTGGATATAAGTGAGGGAGGGATATGCAAGGTTACCTACCTCACTTTCCCTCCAGAGCCATCTGGGTCCAGTGGCCAGATGTAAATCAGGATGACTGGAGATGGAAGTGGAAGGAAGGCTTTGAAGTCCTTCTCCTCCTGGATTTATTTATAGAGCCTACTATGTGGGGCAGCTAGGTGGTGCAGTGGATAGAGCACTAGCCCTGAAGTTAGGACTGAGTTCAAATCTGGTCTCAGATACTTAATACTTTCTAGCTGTGTGACCCTGGGCAAGTCACTTAACCCCAATTGTCTCGGGGGGGGAAAGAGCCTACTGTGTGCCAAGCACTGTGCTAAAGATACAAAGAAAAGCAGAAAAACAAATAGTTCATAGTCTAATGTCAGACAACATGCAAACAACTGTATACATATGAGATATTTAGGATAAATTAAATAAGATAAAAAGAAGTCGGGAAGACTGGAAAAGACTTCTTGCAGAACATAGGACTTAGGATAAGCTAGGAGGTAGACAAGAGCATTCCAGGGATGGGAGGACAGTAAAAATCCATCCAGAAATGGAGTGTTGAGTGGGAAGAATAGCAAGGAAACCAGTGTGACTAGATTGCAGAGTATGTAGGCATGAGTAAGATATATAAGGTTAGAAAGGTGGGGGGGAACATAATTATTCTTAGAGGGCTAAAATCCAAACAGAAGATGTCATATTTGATCCTGGAAGCAATGGGGAGCCACTGGAATTTATTTTATAGAGGTGTGATATCATTAGACTGCATTTTTGAATGATCAGTTTGCCAGCTGAGAAGAAGATGGAGTGGAATGGGGAGGGACTTAAAGGGAGACTAACCAATTGGGTGTTGCAACATTCCAGGTATAAGATGATAGCCTACACCAGGGTAATAATAATGTCAAAGGAAAGAAGCGAGCATAGAGAGAGAAGTGATACTATGAACATGGAAATGATAGGATTTTACCATTCATAGGAGATGGGGAATGAAAAAAAGTGATGAATTGGGAATGACACATGGAGTGAACCTGGGTCACTAAGTGGGTGGTGTTGATTTCTGTAGTAATAGAGAAGTGAGAAATAGGTGAGGGTTTGAGGGAAAGATAAAAGGTTTAGTTTTGGAGATGTTGAGTTTAAGACATGTATAGGACCGATGAGGAAACTGAGATCCAGAGAGATTAAAGAGACTTACTGAAAGTCTGTAGCTACTTAGAGGAAGAATCGAAACTGAAACCTCACTTCTAGTTTTAGGCCATAATATTAAACAAACTGTTTTGGAAATCAAATTTTAAGCTCTGAGATTTTTAAAAAATTTCTATAAAAATAAAAGAATAAGTTTTTCATTCCCTTAAATACCTTTCCATTTTCTGTTACCCACATTTTCAAAAATCTCCTTTTCTCCTTACTAACCTTGTGAAGCATTCCTTATAAACAAGAATAAAAGAAAATGAAAATCAATTGTTCAACAAAACTAATCCACACTTCAGCCAAGTCTGACAATATGTGAATTATTCTATACTTATAGCCTTTCCTCACTCTGTACAAAAACTGGGAGTTGCATCTTCTTCCTCAGTTTCTCTGTGTGGTTATTGTTGTTAGCATTTTTGTTGTTGTCTTTGTGTATATTTTTTTCTGCTTCTGCTTATTTCATTGTCCATCAATTCAGGCTTTTTGCACCAAGTTATTTGGACAAGGGAAGGGAATTGGGAAGATAGAAGCCGGGGGGGGGGGGGGGGGGGGGGGGGGGGGGGAATTACTAGAGAAGTTTGTCCTTTTCTAGGGAACCAGTATTAAACATTCTTTGATCTGGGTGTGTGTGTGTGTGTGTGTGTGTGTGTGTGTGTGTGTGTGTGAGTTTGATTATTATCCAATGGAATGTGGTATATGCCTTCTGCTTTAATAATATGCACAATGTCTCTAGCAGGAACTATTCCTAGAAAATAGATATTTTTAAAATTTGATGTGACTTCAGTTATTTCACTTAGTTCTCTGATAAAATTCTGCTTTTCCTGAGCTCCCATACTCAGAGAATGTCTTTATATGAAAGGTTTGTGACTGAATCAGTAATCAGGAGTGCAAGAGGCATAGCTGCTGGGATTGGAGAGATAGGAAGAAATGACTGCCGGATTTCCTTTTGTTCCAAGTAACCAACAAACAAGTATTTCCAGGATGTTGGTCTTAATGCTGTTCCTTCATAAGGCTTCCACCAAGAGGGTGGGGTTAGTTATTCAGAGAAAGGAAGTTTGGAAAAGGGAGGACCCCAGACAGGGAAACCTGCTGAAGGAATTTTAAAGCTTGCCATTGTTTTAGTATGGAGTGAAGAGCAGCCTCCCACTGATGAAAAGTTCTAGACTGATTCAAATTGTCATTTTCACTTAACATATGGGAAAAGAAAAGGAAATTGAATAAAATTTTAGAGTAGGGAAGTCTCATTGGATTTCAAAACATAGTTTTCTGTTTTTTTGGAAAATGAGAATCTTCCCTATTAAGAATATAAATCTCTTTCTTCCTCCTCTGTCCTTGTGTCAATTTATCTAAATTGACGCAGTAAGTATAGTGCAGAGAAGGAGCTTACTCTGGAGTCTGAAGAGCTGGATTTGCAAACTGCCTCTGTTTACTTAGCATCTATTTGAGCAAATCACTTAGCCATCTTGGGTCTTAGTTTCCTTGTTTGTAAAATGGGGGAGCTGGACTAGATAGCTTCTGAAGATCCTTTCAGGCCCAAATTGATGAGCCTTTGATTTTGTAGTCCCCTATATAGTTCTTTGTTATTTAGAAGATAATTTTAAGTGTTTTCACTAGTTAAGAATTCTCTCTTAGAGGAGTTAAAAGTTAATTTCTTTACTTAAAGAAGTAATTCTCTTCTGAAATATCACTAAATTTTTTCTGAGTATCTTTCATTTCTAGCCCTTTTCTAAAATTCACTTTGATTATGCTGGTAGCAAATGATATGGAAGAAACCAATGGTCAGACAATAGACTAGACATCCCAGTTCAATAATGAGAGTGACTTGCTGCTCAACCCAGCACAGAGATCAAATGGTACCTCCTACATGAAGCATTTCTTAATCTTGGGCAGCATGTGCCCTCCCTCCTCATAAATACCTTGTATTAGTTTTGTATATATTCTGTATACATTATACTTATTTATGTATATATTGTCTCTGCTAGTAGAATAAAAGCAAGTACTATTTCACCTTCACTAGTTCCAGAATGGAACATGGCACCGGGCACATAGTAGGTTCACAATAAGTGCTTGATTGATTAGTGCCAGATTTGTAAATAATTGTGGGCCTGAAAGGAATTAGGACAAGCCTTTGAGAAAATAGATAGCATAAAGAAGAATCTGTTTTTGTATGCATCAATCAGACTATATTTCTTAAGACCTTGGTTGGGTACTGCCATCCTCTTACTGATATGGGTGGGGAGAGTGTGGTGAAAGGCTGAGGTCTAAACTATCTGCAAGAATGCCTTTTAACTTCCGTGACTGCAAAACAGAGATAATGATACCTCCTATTGTGCTTACAAGGATTTCATGTGCTCTGTGATGTCCTTAGATGAGAGGAACCACAGATGCACACCCTTTGATTAATAGGAGAGACCTCCCTGTTCAGGGACTAAGAGTACTAACTCATTCCCTCTGATTGTCAAGGCTTTTACAAAGTATGCTGAGATTTGGTCTCTCATTGGCCGGCCATCACTCAATAAAGCTACCATATTTTTCCCCAGAAATTCTAGTGAAATACTTCATAATTTATTTTTGAGGGCAAGACAGAAGGAAATGGGTTTAACAGTTAGTAGGTGGGAAGTAGTAAGACATAAAGAAGAGTTTATTTTATTTAGAGTGACAAATGATACTAGAAGAGTTATGTGCTATTGATGTGTTGTGATTTACAGTATTATCTCCCCCCCCCCCTTTTTTTTTTTCTGCTGGAGGAACTAACCTACAAAGATGTTAAATGATTTGACAAAGTCACACAGTAGTGAATCAACATAGTAGGAGGGATAATTTCCTAACTTTCAAGCCATTAGTCATTCCCCCTGCCCAAATAAAACCCCAGATTATCTCTTTATGAATCTTTGCTCTTTTTTTTTTTTTTCACTTCCTCTTCTTTTTTCATATCATCTCTGAAGTATAAGATCCTATATTGTTGAAAATCCAGTTGTCAAATGATGGAACATAATCTCTTTATTTGGATTCCAGAAAGAGTTAAATCTCTTTCAGAAGAAATCTGTACAAAACTGTAAATGAAAAAATGAGTAAATGGAAGAGGATCTTTTGATCCCTGTGCTTATGGAACAGAATTTTCAATTTATTTAGAAGAAGGTGGATTCACTTCTAATGGGCACACCTGGTCATTATGTCCCATTAAAGATCCCCCTTGGAAGAAACCTCTCAATGAGCATGATAAGAAAATATTAGAGAAGATAGTTTATAGTCATTTTTCATTTTTCACTGTGCTTTGCAATGCTAACAGGTGCATCTTTCCATTTAAAATTCTATTTTTTCCATTTGAAATTCATATAAACGGAAGCCTGAGATAAACTTTCAGATGTACTTGAGCATTAAAGAGTTTTCAAGTCCACTCCAATGAGTGCACTGGTGCATTGGATAAAGTGCTGGACTTGGAATAAGGAAGAATGTAGAGCAAATTCATGACTAGAGAAAATATGAATTTCATGATGCCAGTGGTGGCGATGAGTACAATTGGAAGAATCCCAGATTTCAGATCAAAATATCTGAGTTCAAATCTCACTTCTCTCATTTGCAGTGGCAGAGGAAGCCAGTTCCTTTTCTAAGCCTCAATTTCTTGAGCTAAACCCTGAAGAGTTTGGATGAGGCAGCCTCTAAAGTTGCTTCTGACTGTTATATTATAAACTTATAATTTGATGTTAGTGGTGAGAACTTATTTGCCAACAACAAATATTCATTTTGAATGGGATTAGAATGAAAAAAAAAGATGAGAAAAGAACAAAATTCAGTACCTACTGAATTTTTGCTAAACACTAGAGATACAAAAAGAAAAATCAAGGTGTTCACATTATAATTGGAAGAGATAGCAAGGCAAATGAATTGGCCAGCTTGGAATTCCTAGGACCAAGTAAGATGCATGGTAAGACCCAGAGGTCCCTAGAGTATGGCAAAAGGTGAAATGGCATCTAAAGGGTCTAGTGCTGGAACAATACGATAAAGTACTTGGGATATGATGGCCGGGCAGATAGGAAGACCAGAGGGTCTTGGGACTTATAATGGTGACTCTAAATAGAGTGAGTAGAATGAGCAAACTTAATGTTTCCTATCCTCATTCTCATTCCAGACTGTCCTGGATAGGATTTGGGAGCCTGGACAAAAGTGGATGATAAAGAAGATATGAGGCAGAAGGAAGAAAAATGGGGAGGGTTAACCAAAGCCAAGAATTAGGAAGTCAAGAACAAAAAAGAGAAGACATTCTATAGATAGAAAAGGAGAAGTAGAAGTAAATGAAAAAGGTTATAGAGGAAATACCTTATAATTGAAAGCCATATCTATTCCCATTTCTTTTTTTTTTTTTTTAAACAGTATAGGGTTCTTACTCTAAATTGTGGTAGGTTCATTAAGAGTATACAGAGTTGTCTCTGAAATGCCTTCTTACCTCATTTACCAGCTAAGATTATAAGGGGGGAATCAAAATGTGAAAATAAAGGAATGAACAGTCATTATCACCCAGAATGTCTCTTTCCAGATGAAAAAGAGAAGAAAGTGAAATGAGTGTAAAGATGGGTTCTGTAGTAATGGCCCATCATGGGACATTCTTATGAGTCATTTTAAAAATTGGTACTTTACATCCTGAGATAGATTTAAACATAAAGCTTCCAAAGAAAACTTGCAGAATGTTTTTCTGTTTATTTGGGGAAGTAATAATAATATTTAACTCAATTCAGGAAGTGTTTATTAAGTGTTTTCTACATGCAAAACAATATGGTAGACACTGGAGTTAGACAAAATTGAAATCCTTAAAGAAACTGGCATTCTATTGGAATGACATAATATGTACTCAGATATATGAAGCATATATAAAGTAATTTCAAAAGGTAAAAGACGCGGGGAGACTAGTAGAAAGGAATGGGCATAGGAAAGACCTTATGTGTATATGAATTCCCTTAGCCATGTTTTATAGGACGCTAAGGATTCTTAGAAGGTATGCATTCCAGATTTGAGCAGATACCAGCAGAAAATCATAAATAGATGTGAGAGACAAAATATAAGACCTGTTTTTCTTGAGTAATGAATGGGTGAAGAGAAGTAATAATTTTGCTATTTTGTCTGTTTAGTACTTTTGCTTGGTGCATTATCTCAAGGGCTGTAGGACTGATTAAAAAATTTTCACTTGACTCAGTACTGTTTGCCATCAATCAAATGAGACTTATTAAAGACTTGAGCTTAAAAAAGCCAAGGTCTCCCACTTCATGCAGGGGCATCTCTAGTATTCCCGATCTATAACTGGCCACAAGACCCAAATGGCTCTGGACCTTGCACAGCCCTCCCTCACTTGAAATCCAGTTTACTTTCATGTCATAGTTCTTTTGGAGAATGAAGGATGAACAGTAGTCAGAGATGTGCTATGATCAAATGGTGAAAAATAGAATTCTAATGACGTTGTTGAGTGCTGGGTTTTTCATTTTGTTTTGTTTTAAAGTGTAGTTACTACAAATGAAGAAGTGCTTTTTGCTGCAGAAGTTTTAATAAACTGAAAATTGGCTTCAGTGTATTTATATTTTTATTGAGAATCTTGTTGTCCTTTAACATGCTTTCCATTTAAAATGTCTTAGTTAATTTGTGCCTTCTACCCAAACACATATTTTGACACTTGTAACTGTTAGCTGAAGTCTGTTATATTAACATGACATTAAAAATTCAGATTAAATGTTTGCCAACAGAATCAGTGGTGTGTGTAGGACATCAAGGGGAAGCAAAGATATTTTCTATTTCTATTTTAGTTGTCTAAAAATAGATGGAAGGGAGGACTTCCTCATTTACTTTTACTATTTCCCTTAGTTTTTGGGACCTCCTGTGAACTCAATGACAAATTTTACAGTTGAATTCAATTCTAAGCATTTCGATCTTTTTAATCATATTTATATTTAAATTATTAATTGTCTACTTAACTCCTCTAAAATCTCCATTGGCACCTGAGTGTGACCTTGGATTTTTGAAGATTAATTCAGTGAAGTAGGAGGTGAAAGGACTTTGAACAGAGACCCAGAAAAAACCCGGTACATAGGTCATCCAAGAAACATGTTAGCTAAGGAAGTGTTAAGAGGCTCATCACCAGAAGGGCTGACCACTAGATAATGGATTTTGGCCCTAGCAATTTATAAAGACCACCTATTGAGGGGAAAAATCTGTATATATAAAAATATTGAGAGCAGCTCTTTTCATGATGACAAAGAACTGGAAATGAGTCATTTAGAATAATATTATTATTATCATTATCATTATCATTTATCATTATTATTTTTGCTGAGGCAATTGGTGTTGAGTGACTTGCCCAGGGTCACACAGCTAGGAAGTGTGTCTGAGACCAAATTTGAACACAAGTCCTCCTAACTTCAAGGCTGGTATTCTATCTACTGGTACCTAGTTGCCCTATTTTAGAATATTATTATGCTGTCAAGAAATGACAAAAGAGAGAATTTCAGAGAAACCTGGAAAATTTTCTGTGAACTGATGCAGAATAAAGTGAACAAACCATAGTTGATTGGTTGATTGTTACCCTTTGTGTTCAAAGACCAAAATGACATCACTTTGTTGGGGACAAGGTACAGTATCCGATGACCTAGCTGATCAGACCAAAATGAATTCATAAGACTCCATCACAGGTCAGATATAAATATGAACATTTGGAATGAAAATGTCTCTAAATTTGCATTTCTTGTTTTTCTTCTGGGCTATTAAAGTATGTAACACAATAGCTCTTTTGAACTCTTGCCTTATACAAGAATAGCTATTGAGCTATTTTATCATAACTACAAAATCACAAGGTCAAACAGTTCTGATCCGTGTAAAGATCAATCATAATTTCAGAGTACTGATGGTGAACTCTGCATCCTACCACCTAGGAATATAATAAAGTCAAGGCTGTAGAATGAAACATACGTTTTTAGAAATAACCTGTGTGGGAATTTGGTTATGCATATTTGTTTCTAGGGTTTTGTTTTTCTTTTAAATGGGAGGGAAAGAAAAGAAATGCTTTTCGGTATATAAACATTTTTTAAATAGGAGAGAAAATACTACTAACTGTGACATCTGCATTATGACATGTGAAGAAATGCTTATACCAATGAAACCAGGAGCCCTTGAAGAATGTGTTGTCTTATAAGAAACACTTAATTGATTACTAAGAACTCTTTCTAAAGGCAATCATCATTCCCTTTTTGTTATTTTCACATTCAGATTGCCAGATATACAAAGGGAGGGTCTATAAGGCTCTTTGTTTGGATGGGAAGCTCACTGGCAGTGGGGGTTCTTGTGGTTAAACCAGCCGTTTGTTTTGGCAACCTCCCAATCCAGATAGTTTTTGTATCCAATTCATTCTCTAAATGTATCATTTATCTTTGAAAGGGAGCATAAATGCGTAATGGTTGTGTAAATAGTGCCATAATACAGTATCTCTTCAGTAGACAGATAGCTGGGGTTTATTTCAAAGTGAGGCTTGGCAAATAAAATTTGTACCACATTACTGATAGCTCCTATTTAGTATGGACATTTTGCTGTTAGTAGCCCTGATTTACAGAGAAACCAGTGAAAATATCTATCATCTGATCAGCATGGGCTGCTCTCCAAATGTGTGTCATGGCTGCATATTTTGTGAGGATAAAATGACTAGCCTTTTGAATGTATCCTTAAGCTATTATGCTCAGGGATGGATGGTCATAGATTATAGATTTAGAGATAGAAGGGACCTTGGAGGTTATCTTGTTAAGCCTACTTAAAAAGAAAAAAAAAATGAACTGATGCCCAGAAAGTGATTTATCCAAGGCATGATGGTGATAGTTAGTTATTTGGATAGTTAGCATTTATAGAGTGATTTAAGGTTTGCAAAGCACTTTATGTAGGCTACTTTGCTTGGTTCCCACAACAACCCTATGAGAACAATGGAAAAAGCCAAGCTTTGAACCTAAAGCCTTAGATTTCAAATCCAAATGCAGTTTAAAAAAGGGGGGGGGGGGGTTGAGAGCTTGGATTCTCTGCATATGATTTTTGTATTATTTGGTACTTTTAATAGTTTGATTATATTTTCAGCTAATTTATAGGCTTTTAAAATTTTTGTTCATCTTTTTATTGTTCTGGTTGTTATTTTGTTATTAAGAATGCAAAGATCAGGCCGTCAGGTTTTAATGCCAGCCAGGTTTTACTGTCACCGTTGGAGTGAAGGGAGAACATAGACTACATAAGCCATATTTGTACTATTAAGGTAATTAATGATAGCTATACATAGATGCTGATTGTAATACAGGAGAGATAAGGGTTCATATCCAGACTCTGACATTTATACTTTTTTATTGTGAAAATTGGAACAAAAATCACTTAACCTCTCAAGCCTCATTAAGAAAATGGGGATAATGAATCTTGAACAACTTACCTTAGAAGTATTATGAAAATGTATTTGAAAACCAAAAGTGGTAGATAAATATGTCAGCTCTCATCATTATTGTTATTATAGAAGTGTCTGGAGTGACTAAAGCCATGCAGTATCAATTTATAATGGCTTTATGAGGGAATCAAGGAAATAAAGAGCCTGACAGAAGGCATTTAAAGATTAAAGATGGTTCTTGAAAATGTCTTAAAGATAGGATGCATGGCCTAAGGGAATGCTGATGGAAAGGCATCCTCCCAGTTAAAGAGAATGGTGTGATCCTAGATGCAGAGTTCTATTGGGTAATCAAAAAGGAGAAGTGCTTAAAAGGAGCCAAAAGCAGAAATCTGTAATGTAGCAGAAGAGTCAAACAGGAAGAGAAAGAAAAGAGGCTGAATGACAAAGGGTCTTGAGAAACATCTTAGATTATTTTAAGAGGCAATTAGGAAGTCATTCCTAAGACTGCAAGCAAGCAATATGATCAAAATGATACATGCATAGAATCTAATACAAAGAAGTCAAGACTCTGAAAGAGGTTGGTGTAGAATGCTGGTAAGCATAAGAGGACATGGAGGGGTTTTGACTGTGGGTAGATGGGAGGTAAAGATGCAATAAAGAAACTGAAGAAAAACATGGTAAGAATAATGGACCATAATTGCTAGAAGGTTCCTTGCAACATTGAACACCAGTGCAGCCTTTGATCACCTCCTTCCTCCTTGTAATCCTCTCTTCCTTTGATTTCTATTATCCTCAGTTGGTTCTCTTTTACTTCTTTGGTCAGTCGTTTCTCCCCTTCAAAGATTCTTCTTTCTTTTCCCACCCCTTCACTATGCATGTTCCTGAGATTTTCTCCCTGTTATTAAACATTCTTTATAGATATTGTCACTCTTGGAGGTTTTGTGAACTCCCTAGTCCTTCTCTTTGTCCCTCCAGTTCTTGTCTCTTTCCCAAGCTTCTGTGTTACATTACCAGTTGCCTACAGGATATTTCCATTATCAATTCAAAATTAACATTTCTAAAATGTTTCTAACTCTTACATTTTTTTGCCCCAAACCAACATTCTTTCTTATGCTGTGGTGTAACAAGTAGGCAAAACATATAATAAAGTTGTATGACCTAAGATTCTTTTCTACATTAAATCTCTTATCTTTTAAGATAAGTTTTTTTTTGTTTGTTTGTTTGTTTTTTACCATTCACCCAGACTTAACGCCTTAGATTCATCTTTGACTATTTGCTACTGCTCAGCCCTTTAACTAATGTCACCAAATTCCTGCCAATTTGTCTAACAATATATTTCTGGCATGTACACCTTCCTTTAAAGAGCCGTCATCCTAAGGCTAGCCCTTATTATATCGTGTCCTAGACTACTGTAACTTATGTTCTCCTTGAGTTGTTTGGGTTGTGTCTGATTCTTCATTAACCTATTTGAAGTTTTCTTGATAAAGATACTGGGGTGGTAGGCCATTTCTTTATCCAGCTCCTTTTGTAGATTAGAAAACTGAGGCAAAAAGGGTTAAATGACTTGACAGTGTCACACAGCTAGTGTCTGAAAATAGATTTGAACTCAGTCTTCCTGACTTTGAGCCTGACATTCTATCTACTGGGCCAACTATAACTGTAATATCTTCCTAACAGGTTTCTTTACTGTTAATTTCTCACACCTTCCATCCATCCTGTAAGATACCTTAAAAAAAAAAAAAATTATCCTTCTAAAGTATGCTTTCATCTTTCCTGTGTTAAAATTCTTTAGTGTCTACAGCATAGACACGTTGAAAGTGTTATTTTTTTTCTTTGCATCCTCCACTGTATTTAGCATAAGACCTTGTACATAAGAGGAAAGCTGGATGAAGGGAAAAGAATAGTAAAGAAAGCCACCTGACTAGAAATGGGGAATAGCAAAAGATAAGGTCTGATTAAGTGAGAAAAGAGACCAGTTTATAGAAAGCCTTGAATGGTAAGATGTGGAACTTGGGTTTGCTTAAGAGCTAAGGAACTAATTTGTGTCTTTTAAACAGGAAAATAATAGGATGAAGGCTATGGTATTTTGAAGGATGAATGATTAAGATTTTACTGACTAAATATAGAGGATAAGGAAAAGGAAGGAAGCAGGGATGACTTTTCAAGTGTTTAAACCTGGAAGCTTAACAAATTGTTAGACTGATAGACACAAGGAAGTTAAAAATGTGGAGTAGGGGGGAAATGATAGAGAATTCCATATAAACCATATTGGTTTGGAGGAATTAGCCACAGAAACTGAAGGGTAATAGAAATATGATGATTAAGAACAGTTTGAAGGGAGTGGAGGGATATTTATTCAGAGAAAGGGAAAATTTGGAGAGAATTCATTAAATAATGATTAAAATATTAGAGTCAGTAGAAAAGATATTCAGAAGATTGAAGGATAGAAAAGAAGTCAATGCAAGGTCACCCCTCTAGTAAGAGGGGTTTCTATAGAGTCTTAAGCAAGGAAGTCAGATTGCAAAAGAAAGTTAATAGAAAAAAATGGAGTGCCTGGTACCACCAAGGAAGGGAGAGGAGAAATGGAGAGTAGCTGAGGGAAACAGAGGATCAAATTCTGCTTTAGAATCCATGCACCCTGGGCATGCCAAAATTTAGAGGAGAAACTGCATGACAACATGAGATCATGGTATGTGTTTTTATTGTTTGTTTGCAATTGTGTTGGGTTTTTTTCTCCCCCCTATCCCTCAGGAAATAGTTGTGGCTGAGATGCAGACAGTGTAGACTGGGTAGACAAGACATATGACCTTGACAGTTAAGAGTTGGCTACTCAGCAGCATCTGAAGAGCAGAGAAAAGAAATAATTTTAATTTAAAATAAAGTGAATTGAGTCAAGGTCACAGGTCTCTTCTTTTTGGAGTCCAGTCCTATTCCTATGAATATAGTATTCCCTCATTCCATGCCCAACCATCTTGTAAGGTAGTTTCTTTGATTTTACATGAGAACTTAGAGAATCACCAAATTTTACTTTGAAAAACCTTCTTATCTAAAGTCATAACTTTATTATATATTTAAAAGGAAGGGGGGTAGCTAGAGGGTGAAATGGATGAAACACTGGCCCTGAAGTCAGGAGGACCTGAATTCAAATTCAGCCCCACACACTTAACATTAGGTGGATAAATCACTTAACCCCAATTGCGCAAAAAAAGAAAAAAAGGAAGAAGAAAAGAAAAAAGGAATTGCAAGTGTAAAATGATCTGGAAAAGGAAATGGGAAAAGACTCTGGTATCCAAGAAAATCCCAAGTAGGGTCATGAACCAGACATGACTGAAAAACAACTAAAGAACAAAAGTACTGAGCACAAGAAGATCCTTGCCCAGAAGGAGCTTGCATTTTACTCTGGGAAATTAAAATTTTTTTAAAATTATAGGATTTGACCTATAATTGGGATGAAGAACTCCCATATAAAGAATCCTCCATTAATGCAGTTTGACACTGTCTCTGCAACTTAATTAATTAATTGACAAGTCTCTTAATGTGACTTGTCCAGGCTTACACAGGCAGCAGTACATGTTCATGGCCTTGAAACCAGATGTTCCTGGTTCTGAGGCTGGCTCTTTGTCCAATCCATGGCTATTTTTCATGAAGGAGATGCCAAAAGTGTAAACAGAGTTGTGTTATTGTTGTTTGTCCTTCCTTTTCAAAGAGGACCATGATATCAAGAGGTGATAGCCATGCAAGTAAATTGCTTGTAAACAGGGTATGTGCAAGAGCAATATCAAGTAATATGGGGAGGGAGGGTAAGGAACTCACCCCTTTTAGGATCGGGAAGGACCTACTTTAGAAGATGGCATAGGAAAAAGGTACCAAGAGGCAAAAGTAAAAGGGGAGAGAGCAGGGATGTAGGAAATGGGTCAGAAATTCCCCCCCTCCTTCCCTGCCTTTCCCCTTCCACCTCTTCTCCACTTAGAATATCCTCCCTCTCTTCAAACTTATCACGCCTTGCTTAGTGATAGAGTCAGTAGGATTAGTCTTGAATATTTTTTTAAGTGCAATGTTATATTCCTAATGAGACTTATTGGGGAGATGGTCAGACCCAATCAGCCATTGACACTTTTTAACACCAAATAGTCACCGCTTTGTCCATTGGATTGGATGCCTCTGATTCTGTTAGTTCTCTTCTTTGCTCTGAGTTAATACTGAAATTCCTGAGGCTATGTGGAGAGATAGTACCACATATATTTTTTCTTAGCTTCCCCCTCCCCACTTTTATATATTTATTTATATCATCCTCCCTTGACTTGGTTAATCCATGTATTGAGATTGGCCAAAATAAAATTTATGCATATATGGCTCAAGCTTTAGCAAATTTATGTCATTCAGATTAATAGCACCCAGAAGAGAATGCTTGTCAGTAAACAGTTCATCTGTGTCCTCTATTAACAGACCTTACAGTCTGCTGATTCTTCAAGGCTCACACACTCTGATACAGCATTTGTTGGCCATGCTCCTTGCCGTTCGAAGGTTGCTGAGAATCATAGGCTGACGTTGTTTTGGCCAGACAGTGCACTATTGGTGATTAATTTCACGCTGCTCTTGTTGGAACCCAAAGATACACATGAAGGTTTTGTTTATGTCAGATTAGAAACAAAAAGCATCATTGAAATGATTAATTTTTAATGCAAATTATTCATTTTCAGACTCAATCAAGCCTTAAAGGAGACTATATAAAGAATAAGACTCATATTTCTTCACTGAGTAACTGGTAAGTCTTTGTGAGTTAAGCTGACAGATGGAGGTCTCTGATCCTAAGGGGACTTGTATTAAGTAAGATTCAAGCTCAGGAGAGAATTATTATGCCAGTTAGGGGTGTAAGGAAAAATACAAGACAAGATAAAGCCTTAGTATATACAAATTCTCACAATCCTAGAATGTAGTTCTTACTAAACTAGTCACGATAATGGGTAAAGCAGAAAGGTAATGTAAATAGCACATTTGGGATGCCTTGCTTATCCCTGCCATGTAGGAGGTGCTTAATAAATGTTTACTGACTGAATTGAATCAGTTAAGGGAAGGGCTGGCAAGAAAAGTAAGAAATCATAGGACAAGACACTCCCAAAAAAATAGAATCATAAATATCACAGCTTAAGTGAGAATTTATAAATTCTCATCCTAATTGTCAGGGCTCTGCAAAATACAACTACTACTATTACTACTAAGCAACCTTATAACAGTGATTCAGTATGCAGCTTTTCATGAGACTTAGGCTTTCCTCTCCACCTCCAGTTTAAAATGAGGGAGAATTTTAAAATTTGCTATTTCAATCATGACAATAATAAATTACTCTATAAAGGTCATCAGATCCTCCTAGAAAATGTTGCATAAATATAATTTGTGATTAAAAGAAATGAAATAAATCCAGAAAAAGGAAATTAATCAAGCACTATTTATTTTTATAGCTATTTAGAAAACAGAGTAAAATCTGCCCCTTTGGTCTGATGTGTGGGACTTAAAAACATTAATTTTACTTTACTTAATAATTAAATGTTATTATTTGAATAAATATAGAAAGTCCCAGAATCACTTATGAAGGGATAATAATAATCTACAAAATCCATGACTGGGACTATATTATCCTCATTTAAAATTTTGCCTGCTATAGTGTCATTTAGCTTTATGGGCTTCTTAATTTCATCAAAGATATGTTTATACATGAAAAGATTATATCTTAACAGATTAGATCTACCCAGATTTATTTTTATATGACTCATTTACTAAGGATGTTTTATATTTATTTTTGTTGATATTCATTTCTGTATAATCATAAGAATGAAGATTGGTGTAATTTGAAAATAATTTGAAATAATTAGCACCATAAACACTTCTGTTGTTCCTACCTCAGTTAGCAAATCCATTACATCTTAGATTCAGAAACTATAATGATAAATTTCATTTAATACTTGGGAAAATATTTAAATAGCTATTAGAATTGTTAGAATATGGTGTTTTCAGCATTTTAGAATTAAAATTAATGGTGTGTTGTATTCCAGTTATTTTGAATATGTGCCTATACTCTCTTTTGTGCAAAATTGTGATTCTTCAACATGATGATATAACATTTAGTAAATATTTATTAAGTGCCCACTGAGGAATATCATTATATTAGAACAATGGTTCAGTATTACCATTATCATGTATCTTAGGGTTTCCTTCCTACTTCCAGTTTAAAGAGAGGATTTCTAAATATACCATCTCAATCACTTTGATAACAAATTATTCTTAAAAGGCTATTAAATACTCCTAAAATATATGTTGCACTGTACAAAATTATAGGGATAGAAAGAGGCAGGCCCTACCTTCAAAGAACTTAAAAACTAATGGGTGTATTGGTACCAGATTCCAAAACTGACTCCTTCCTGTTCAGTAAACTGCTTATGACCCTCAGGAGGAGATGGGAGATAAGGAGAGGTTAGATTAGATCTATGATTTCACTGGTTTAGGCAATTCCTAGTGAGGAAATTTCCTTTGCCACTGAAGATTAGTAACTACTACTTAATTTTTGTTTTGTTTTGTTTTTATTAAAGCATCTTAATTTTCAAAACATATGCGTGGATAACTTCAACATTAATCCTTGCAAAACCTTGTATTCCAACATTTCTCTGCCTTCTTCCCCACTCCTTCCCCCAGATGGCTAGAAATCCAATATATATTAAACATGGCAAAACGTGTTAAATCCAATAGATGCATATTTATATAACTATTTTCTGCACAAGAAAAATCAAAAAGGAAAACAAAATGAGAAAACAAAACACAAGAAAACAACAACAAAAGTGAAAATGCTATGTTGTGATCCACACAGTTCCCCCAGACCTCTCCCTGGGTGTAGATGACTCTCTCCATCACAAGATCATTGGAACTGGGCTGAATCATCTCATTGTTGAAAAGAGCATCAGCCATCATAATTGATCAACATATAATGTTGTTGTTGCTGTGTATAATGTTCTCTTGCTTTTACTCACTCAGCATCAATTCATGTAAGTCTCTCCAGGCTTCTTTGTATTTATCCTGCTGGTCATTTCTTACAGAACAATAATATTCCATAATATTCATATACCACAACTTATTCAGCCATTCTCCAATCGATGGGCATCCACTCAGTTTCCAGTTTCTGGCCACCACAAAGATGGCTGCCACAAACATTCTTGCACATACAGGTCTCTTTCCCTCCTTTAAGATATCTGTGGTATACAAGCCCAGTAGAAACACTACTGGGTCAAAGGATATGCACAGTTGAGCACAGTTCCAAATTGCTCTGCAAAGTGATTGAATCCATTCACAACTCCATCAACAATGCATCAGTATCCCAGTTTTCCCACAGCCCCTCCAACATTCATCATTATCTTTTACATCTTAGCCAATCTAAGAGGTATGTAGTGGTACCTCAGAGTTCTCTTAATTTGCATTTCTCTGATCAAACTACTACTTAGTCTTAAGAAAGAGAATTTCATGGGGCCTAACTAGGTTCCATAACTCGTTCTTGGTCCCACAGCATTGAATCTTAAAGGTGAGACTTGAACCTAGGTCTTTCTTGCTTCATAAATTGAATGGTTTTGTCTGTTTTGTACATCCAGGAAGCTCAGATTTTAAATAAATCCTCTTTTTTCTCCCTCCTAAAGCAGAGGACTCTTTTTTTAATGGGAGCTATCACACTTTAATTTATCTGTAATTTCAGTTTTCCAATCAATTTCTGAAAATGAACGCACCTATATTTTGTGTGTGCATATCTATAGTTGATCTGAGATTGATTCTGGAATTTTTGCCTGCATTCCAATATCCTAGAATTCCAGACTTGAATGTTTTAAAACTGTTTTAGTTGAAGTAGTATTCTTTTCATTGTCTGTAGGAATAGAACAAAGATTTTACAACTAGTTTTGACAACCAGGTGGCATAGTCCTGTGCTATGAAGTTCAAATCTTCTTTCAGACACTTAGTGTGTTGCTTCTCTCTGGACAAGTACTCAATTTCCTCATCTCTATAATAGGAATAATAATAGCACCTACCTCCCAGGTTTGTTTTGAGGATCAAATGGGATATTTGCAGAGCATTTTGCAAACTTTAAAGTGTTATATAAATATTATATATTATTATTTTTACAGAGCAGATGTATGTTATGCCATTTGAGCTTTATAAAACCCCAACCTTTTATTACACAAATCTAATGACATAACTTTTAATATCCCTATTTAAAATTTTTCAATAACTTTTGTCATTGTCCATGCAATAAAATAGATTCTTTAACTTAGCATTTTAAGGCTTTTAAAGCTAGTTTTGACCTCCTTTCCAACATATTTTTATGCCATTCCCCTTTGCATATTCTAAATTCAAACAGCTTATTCCTTTGTCTTTCCCTGCCTTTTCCCTACATCTTATGCCTTTCTTAAGCTGTACCCTTGACTCCTTCTTCATATCCCTGCCTGTTAAAATCCTTTCCATGTTTAAAGGCCTTCTCAGATTCCTCCATGAAGTTTTTTTATCTGCTCTGTCAGAAATGATCCTACCTCCTACTTCCAGCATCTCATGCCTTTAAGTTTATACATTTGTTTGTCATAATCTGTCTGTGCCTTATCTCTTTTAAATTCAGCAACCTTTAAATTTCCATTAGTACATAGTACATTATATGAGACTATTTTATAATAAATGTTTGTGGACTTCCTTTATGAGTCACAAGTCTCTGAAGGCCTTGTTTTCTGTTGAAAAATCTATCAGTCATTTATATTTTCTTAATTGAATACTGTATATACGTAATTTCTGTGATTCAGTTTGAACAAATTCCCCTCAATTCTGATGCCTTGTTCTCTTTTGCCTCTTACAATTCCATTCAAAGAGAAGGTCAAAAATGGCCCACACTGACTCATAATTTTACCTTTTTCTTCACCCTTCTCCAAAAGATTTTGAAAGCTCATCTCCTGTTCCCAGATGGGAAATGTTTTCCTTTCTATCTTCATGTTTCAGCTCTTTATTTCATTTTTGTACTGACCTTGAAGTCTTATCAATGGATTATCACTTGATTTCTTTCTCTCCCTCCTTCCCCTCATACTCAAAACTTAAAGGGAAAAAAAGTTAGGCCCCTTCTAAAAGTTCATCTGATTGGTATTTGTCACCACCTCCATTCTCTCTTGGCAACTTGGAATAAGAAACAATATTGAACAGTTTGGGATTTTCTTGAACTCTCACGAATTGCTGATTATTCTTACCCAGCTAATGAAAAGTATAGCATAAAGATTCTATTTTATTTTTCTCCAGACTTGTGGTTTCTTGGGTCTAGAGATATCCATTGAAAAAACACTTCTTAACAGGTACAGATCAGCAGTTGCTCTATAATTTGTATTCTTAACAGAATTTCTTAGGACTTTGAAAGCTTTACCCAAGGTCCTCTCAGCCAGTATGTTCCAGAGACACAATTTAAACCCATATTGTACTACCCTCTGTCCAATATTCCATAATTTCCCCACATGGAAAATTCCAATATAGTGAAAGGATTTCTATACTTCTCCTTTCAAGCAAGCTTTGGTAGGACTGAAGTCTTACTACATAATTTGAGCAAACCGCTCGTGTTCATTTTTAACAAGATTTGACCTAGATTGTGTCTAGGCTTTCTGTCAAGACAAGGCCTGATTCCTAAATGAGGTTAATGCAAAAAGAGCGTTCCATTCAGTGGGCATTTTATGAACTAGGGTTATTTCCTCTGGCTGTTGTTTTATAGACCCTTTTTTCTTGTTTTTTGTTTTTTCCTATAGTGTGTCAAATATCTGCCATATGTTGCTGCTATGCTAGGCCATTGCAAAAGGCAAGTGAATGAGAAAATATGTAGTACATTAGGCATTTGGTAGCAAGCATTTTTAACTTAGGCCAGCAGAAAATTAGAAGTGTTCTGATGATTGCCAACCTACTAGCTAAGGAAAATGCAAACTGTTCAAGTTTGAAAAGTACAGAGCCAACTTTGTGGCTTGGAAACAACTAAGAGCATTGAGATGATGGTTTGAAATAACTGTAGAACATGCTAATGTGACATGCCACGTAGGTGTATTACTTCAGATTTAAATTATTCACATAGTTCTGAGGAAATAGGAAAAAAATTGTGGTGAAATAAAAATCAGTATGTCAGTGGATCTTCTTTGAGTACTTCTAATGTGCTGGGGTATTTTCTCTAATTTAGTTAATATTACGTGGATATCAGGAAAAACCAAATGAGTAAAAAATTCTAATTGTTGAGATTGCGTTATATCATTAGGATAACCTTGAACTGGTTATAAAGTATACATATACAATATAAATGTATATATGTACTACCACAGAGATTAAGACTTTTGGATCACTCTCTAAATATGTGTATGTACATATCTGTATATATAAATATAGCTCTATGTGTGCACATGTACATATATACATGTATATATGTAAAGATGTCTAAACTTGAATGTTTACATGGGTATATGTTTATGTATTATGCATCTGTGGCCATAATCTAACTCTCTAACTAGAGGAAGAATAAGTATGTTTTATCAACATAAGTTTTTTGCACCTCACAGTCATTGTAGTTAATCTGAATATCGATGCCTTTTAGTGTTTAGATTTACATTTCATTTTTCATTTTTATTTACATTTGACCCATTTGAGGTTTTCTTAGCAAATACACTGGAGTGGTTTGCCATTTTCTTCTCTTATTCATTTTATAGATGAAGAACTGAGGTAAACAGGACTTGTTCACAACTAGTATTAAGGCCAGATTTAAACTTATGAAGATGAGTTTTCCTGACCCCAGATCTGACACTGTGTCCCGTAGCTACTCTTTCATTTACACTGTTGTAGATTTATAAGATCACTGATTTAGAGATAGAAGAAATCTCAGAGGCCATTGTCCATCCAACCCCTCCATTTTGGTGATTGTTATTCAGTCCTTTCAGTCATATCCAGTTCTTTGTGACCCCATTTGGGATTTTCTTGGCAAAGATTCTAGATTTGTCATTTCCTCCCCCAAGTCATTTTACTTACTGAGGCAGTTAGGGTTGAGTAACTTGCTCAGGGTTATATAGCTAGTAAGTGTCTGAAGCTAGGATTTGAACTCAGTTCTTCTGACTTCAGGCCCAGCTCTCTATCCACTGCACCACTTAGCTGCCTAATTCATCCATTTTACCTGTGAGGAAACTGAGGCACAAGAAGATATTTATAGCTACTTACGCTCTACATATGCATATTTACATATATAAATTTGTATTTATGTAAATTAGTATGTCTTGGAAAAATGTAGTAGATAATGAGCTGAACTCAAAAATTGAGCAGGAGGAGGAGAAAGGACTAAATTGACTTTTGGAGATTTCACAGTGCTTCATCAGTATTCTCCCAGGGATATTTTATTTTCTCTGAGTTGCAACATGCCGTCATCTATATGGAAGTAAAATCTTGAATGTTCCATAAGGTAATAAGGCACACCATGGACATGAACATATCTCAAAATATTACTCATGAAAATTTTGTAGGAAAAGTCTTGCAAAGGATATCATCAGAGAGATATTTAACCAGAAAAAGTCACATAATAAAAGTCTGGTTAAAACCAATGTTGACTTGATATGTCAGTTTCAAGAGCCCTAAAGGAAGACTATAGATAAAAGAAAGCATGACTGAGTGTAAAAGTCTCTTTGGAGGAAGTACCTACATCAGTTAGACCCTTGACTGATAGATTGTAGAGTTCATTTTTATATTTTATTGACAAAAATATGGGTTGGTTTTTATTGGTAATCATTTGATTTGGGGGAGAAGGGTTAAAAATGCCACTTGGGATTTTTTTTCCAAGCCTTTGGTGCCTTTCAGAAATTTTAAGAATCAGTCTCTCAGTACTCTCAAAATTGTGTGTGAATGAACATCCTCTTCGCATACTTAGTCTGATTTGGCTCTTCTTATTTTATTACTCCCCCCCCCGCCATTTCTGCTTCTTCATGTAGTACATAGAGGACTGTGATGTTATATTCCAAATTTGGAGGCTCTACTACAATTGATGAAGAAAATGATTTGTTGTATATTTGTTGAGAGAAGTTTTTCAATTTTTCATCTGTTTGTTGTCTTCCTTCCAATTTAATCTTTAAATGATCTTGATAGCATCTGACTTAATTATATCTCTTGCCAAGATTTCTGAAAATTTGCTTTTATCTCTACTGTTTCTCCCCATTTTATCATCTGTGCAGCTCCATCATCATCATCACCTATAATTTTTTTTAATTTACTGAAGATTTTTGCTTTTATTTCATAATCATTTCCTATTATCTCTTCCACATATGATATCTCTCTCTTAAAACAAGGGAAAACTTTGGAAAAATAAGGTAATATAATGACTATGTGTTTAAAAAAAAATGTTACTGTATTTTTATAGAATTCTAAGATAATAGATCTAGAACTAGAAGGGACCTCAGATACCATCAAGTTCAAGTCCCTCATTTTACAAATGAGGAAATTGAGGCAAAAGAAAACTAGTTGACTAATCCAGTGTGGTATCATATAGCTAGTGTCTGAGGTTATATGTATATATGTATGTATATACACATACATATATACATACATATGTATCACATCTTTCTGACTTCAAGACCAGTGCCCTATTCACTGCTGTCATTATGTTATTCTTTTGGCTCTAATAGTTTTAACTAGGCAAGTTCATACATATACAACACTTTTTTGAAGCAACCCCCAATTAACATTTATCCCAACCAATATTTACCAAGGATTTTTTTTTTTTTTTTGCTTCCCCTCTTCCCCCTGTTTTTTCTTCTATAAAAATGTGCTTCCATGAATACTGGGTACTTTACATTCTATAATTTACATTCTTGGGATATAGATATGCTTATCAGTGGAATTATTAAATCAAAGGGTGTAGTATTTTTCCCTGACTGGCTGGACCAGTTCTTAGACCCACCAACAGTTTATTTGTACCTATCTCCTTTTCAACATGGCAAAGATGATAAAAGATAGAAATCGTCAAAGTGTTTGGTGTGAGGTAAAATCCCAAATTTGTCCTTATTTGCATTTATCTTATTACTAATGACTTGGAAAACATTTTTCATATAGTTGTTGACAGTTTGTATTTCTTCTTTTGAAAACTTGCTCACATCCATTGATATCTATTGCATTATGGCTCCTATTCTTGTGTATTTGTATCAGTGATCAGACTTTTATTAAAGATACTTGATACAAAGATTTCTTCCCCCTACTTGAATGCTCTCCTTATTCTATCTGTGGATTTTTTTCTTTATGTTAAACTTATAAATTTTATGTAATTAAAACTGTCTATTTGCCTTTTGTAATCTCCTATCCTAGTTTTGGTTATTAATTATTCCCTAAGTGGTGCAACTCCATCCATGCATCCTTATCATCTAGAATTCATAAAACTCATAAAAATGTAGCACTCAAGTTGTCTCTCTGTTATCACTTATGCTTGCCTTTTTTTTTTTTTTTTGTACTGAATTTTCTCAGCAGTAACCTTGAGTGTAATTCAATATTAGAAATACTATGGCAGCCTGCATGTTCTTATTGATGATGTACATTTAAGTGATTCAGATTGGAGCTGTTTTTTTAATTGTACCTCATAATCTTATTCTTTTTTAATTTGCTGTTGATTTAGAACTTTGCTTTAACTCAGTAAACGCTTGATTGCATATAGACACAGTATCTTGGTGACTCCCCATTTCACTAACCAGTCATTTTCTATTTCTTAAGATGGAGTCAGTTTCTCTCTCTCTCTCTCTCTCTCTCTCTCTCTCTCTCTCTCTCTCTCTCTCTCTCTCTCTCTCTCTCTTTTTGGGGGGGTGATATTATTCAGTGCTCATTTGGTGACTTCCAAATCCCTTTCTGATTGAATTATTCATCATTATCACTGGCATTTCTATAGCATTTTTACATATGCGAAATGTTTTTTTCAAATGTTCTCCTTTTGTCCTTACCACAACCTTGGGAGATTGTATATATATTATATATATATATATATATATATATATATATATATATATATATATATATATCTTGCTGTTGCTATCCTCATTTTTTGAGGTTAAATGACTTGCCCAAGTTTACATAGCTAATAAGTAAGTAACTGAGGCATAAGGAACATTTCAAAGGCACAGAGATGGGAGATGAATGGAACCCAGCATCACCTCTGGTCCATGATGAGGCATCTGAACAGAATTTTGTGGAGTGTGATGAGCAATGCTAACTTATAAATGTGAGCAGTCATAATGTACTCATGTACACTGAAGTATTTTATGAACAGGGCTATCTGCCTCAAATGAAAATATTTTATAGGATCATATTGTCTTTCATCCAACAATTTTAAAGTGTTTTAGGTCCTTGTAAATTCTCCAAATACTGCTCTGAGATTGGCAAGAGATATTATCCCCATTTTATAGATGAAGAATGTAAGTCTGTGACTAAGTGACTTACTCCAGATTAATTTTGGTAGGAGGAGATCTGTTTTTCAGCTTCCTTTTATATAACTTGGGAAGTCACTTAGCCACCAAACATCTAGAAATAGGAAACATTCATTTATGAACAGATTTAGGGTAGTCTTTTAAAGTCCATCCTGTAATACATGATAGACACATTCTCATTAATGTCTAAATAATCCAATGGCAGTGAAGCATTGTGAACAGAGATGTCAAAAGCAGGAAGATCTCGCTTCTATGTGACCCTGAAACGAATCATTTAACTACTTATATGCATTTTGTATATGTTAAAGTACTGCAGAAATGCTAGTGATGATGATGAATAATTTAATCAAAAAGGGAGTTGGAAGTCACCAAATGAGTACTGAATAATATCACAAAAAAAAAAGAAAGAAAGAAAGAAAGAAAGAAAGAAAGAAAGAAAGAAAGAAAGAAAGAAAGAAAGAAAGAAAGAAAGAAAGAAAGAAAGAAAGAAAGAAAGAAAGAAAGAAAGAAAGAAAGAAAGAAAGAAAGAAAGAAAGAAAGAAAGAAAGAAAGAAAGAAAGAAAGAAAGAAAGAAAGAAAGAAAGAAAGAAAGAAAGAAAGAAAGAAAGAAAGAAAGAAAGAAAGAAAGAAAGAAAGAAAGAAAGAAAGAAAGAAAGAAAGAAAGAAAGAAACTGACTCCATCTTAAGAAACACAAAATGACTGGTTACTGAAATGGGGAATCACCGAGATCCTATGTCTACATTCAACCAAGCGTTTGACAAGTTAAATCAATAGCAAATTAAAAGAGAATAAGATTTTTTAAGTAATGTTCTAATACCAGAAATTGATCCATTGTACTTGGCATAGAGTAGGTACTTAATAATTTTTATTGACTATTTTTGACTGCATTGGTTGAGGAAATTTCCTGATCTTGGAGTTGGTTATACCAATGGGGGGGGGGGGGAATCTAATACTGATATTGAGCCTAAATAATTGAATTATGTTTCCAACCATTTAAAATAACCTCCTTTTCCTGTAATACCCCATAGACCAGTATGAAACATATACCCAACAGATGGAGAATGTGAATGAATGGTTTCTCTATAGATAGTACAGGAGATAGATCCAGGTCTGCCAGACATAACCAGGGGCCCCTAACACATCTCCTCCAATGCATCTTCAGGTTGTGCTTTCTACACCCCCTGCTCCTGTTTCCTTTCCATCTGCTGCTGTCTGCCTGTCACATTCCACAGCTCACCAGCCCTGAGATTTCCTACCACCTGCCCCTTTTAATCATAGACAGAATTTCCTTGGAGACACCAGTACCCCATCCAACACAGTCGTGGTAACAATAACAGCTAGCATTTATATGTCACTTTCTGGTTTACAAAGTGTTTTACATATGCTATGGCACATGTAAATCTTCCAACAAACCTGTGTGATAGGTGTTTTTATTATCCCATTTTGCAGATGAGAAAACTGAAATGGTGAGAGGTAAAGAGTTTAGTGTTGATACAACTAGTTTCCAGACAACATTTGAAATTAGGTCTTTCCAACTACAACTTTCCAATTAAATTTGCCTCTGTGCCATTCTGATAATAAACACAAATCACAGATTATTGGACCTGGGAGGAACTTTTTAAATCATCTGCTCCAATTTTGATTTTTCATTTGAGAAAACAGAAGCCAACAGAATTAGTGACTTTTCATACAGGAAATAACCCAGAGCTTCTCACTGATCCTCCTGGAAAGATTGAAAGAGCTCCTCTCGAGCTGCTAATTAGTTTCAATCCTTTGCTTTTCTCTAACATATAATACCTGGATAGACAGCATCTGTCAGGCAAGATTCTCTGTAGCTAATAGCACAATCACAATACATACCAAAAAAGGAACTCCTTTAGATCCTACAGGACAGGCTTCTCTGACAGTCCTTCCTAACTTCTAGTCAAATAATTAGTTTAAATCAACTAATTGCAAAGAACTGAAGAGAGCTTTCCCTGCATTAAGAAAGGACAACTTATACAGTCCAGTTTGAAATATTCTTGAATGAATGAATGAGTGAAACATTTAATAATGTGTAAAACACTTTACTACAGGCTCTGTTTCAGTCATGTCTTATCCTTTGTGACCCCGTTTATGGTTTTCTTGGCAGAGATACTAGAATGATTTGCCATTTCTTTCTCCAGCTCATTTTATAAATAAGGAACCAGGCTAAGTGACTTGCCCAGAGTCACACAGCTAGTAAG
The DNA here is from genome assembly GCF_048593235.1 of Sminthopsis crassicaudata. Classification (NCBI taxonomy): domain Eukaryota; kingdom Metazoa; phylum Chordata; class Mammalia; order Dasyuromorphia; family Dasyuridae; genus Sminthopsis; species Sminthopsis crassicaudata. The sequence continues at coordinate 192,534,914 of NC_133620.1, forward strand.
TGTCTGAACTGGATTTGAACTCAGGAAGATGAGTCTTCTTAATCCCAGCCCTGGTGCTCTATTTATGATACCACTTAGCTACCCAAACACAAAGGGTATAAATAATATCCTTTATTATTTTATCTTATATTTTTTTTTATTTTATTATTATTTGTTAGAATAGTCTGTGCTCTCAAGGAAGCCTATGTTCTAAAAGGAAAGATGGGAGCTTTTTGCTTCAAGTCAGATGGAAAGGACTTAGAGTACTTTAATTTCATTTCCACTGATAAAATCATAGCAGTTTCTGATGTTGAACTACTTGTGCCAAGCAAGCCCTTTGGTGACAGGAGCTCTTCATGGTGAATACACTTCAAGGCTCAAACTATACCTCTGCAATACTGTTCTTTCCCTCTGTGGTATGTCTCTTTTCCCTCTACTGTTTACACAGGTGACAAAATTACTGACAAAACCAGAGTTCTGAAACTTTTTGCCCCCCACACCACCTCCACTAGCTCTTGCTTGCCATCACAAAACAAATCAACTACTTGCCTGATACTAATTCACTGTGACTCTTAATGCAGTCTAAGATTACAATGTTTTGGTGTTTTGGCTTGTTTTTTGTTTTTTGTTTTTTTGTTTTGTTTTGTTTTGTTTTGTTTTGTTTTTTGGTGGGGGAAGAGCAGTCTTATCACACTTTTAATCCTTATGGAGCATTAAGTCAATTCCCAGGTCCAGTGCTTAGATAGCTAGTTTTATGTTTATCCCCATTAACTTTAATCTGATGGATCATCTTTCTAGTTTGTTTTTAAGTGTAAATTATTAAAGCTTAAATTGATATTGAAACTTTGGGGACACCCTGGGTTTATGTGTACATGTGCATAAATAACATGTATGTTTGTACCCATGTGAATTACAATATTTTTCACTTGGTTTTTATTTTAAAATTTATTTTGTTAGACAAATTAACAAAAACTTACTTTCACTCAACTCTCCATTACAAAAAGAAAAATAAAACCCTTGTAGCAGTATTCATAGGTCCCTTCCCCTGGGGGAAAAAAAATCACATTGATCATGTCCAAAAAATATATGTCTTAACGTACAATTCAAGTCCATCACCTCTCTGACAGAAGGTGGACAGCACCACATCAATATTTTCATTTAAATTTTTTTTAATTTCCAATATCACATAAAAATAATTTTTAACATTCATTTTTTTTAATTTCAAGTTCCAAATTCTCTTTCTCCATGCCTCTCTTTTCTCCTCCCCGAGATAGCAATATGATATAGGTTATACATGTGCAATCATGCACATATTTCTATGATTGTTGTGAAAGAAAACATACAAAACAAATTATGAAAAAAATTAAAGTGAAAAGCATATTTTCAGTCTACATTCGGCCTCCATCAATTCTTTCTCTGTAGATAGAAAGCATTTTTCTTCATTCATCCTTGAAATTGTCTTGCATCATTGTATTATCTTGCTGAAAATACCTAAGTCATTCACGGTTGTTCATCATACAATATTTTTGTTACTGTGTACAATGTTATCTTGGTTCTTATTTCACTTTGCATCAATTTATGTAAGTTTTCCCCAGGTTTTTCTGAAAGCATCTTGTTTATCATCTCTTATAGCACAACAATATTCTATCACAATCAGATGCAACAATTTGTTTAATCATCTCCCCAATTATGGGAAGGCAACCCTCAGTTTCAGACCTGTGGAGGAGGAAGGAATTTATGACCAGAGGCGAACTAGAGATCATTATTGATCACAAAATAGAAAATTTTGATTACATCAAACTAAAAAGTTTCTGCACAAACAAAACTAATGCAAACAAGATTAGAAGGGAAGTAACAAATTGGGAAAATATTTTTACAGTCAAAGGTTCTGACAAAGGTCTCATTTCCAAAATATATAGAGAACTGACCCTAATTTATAAGAAATTAAACCATTCTCCAATTGATAAATGGTCAAAGGATATGAACAGACAATTTTCAGATGATGAAATTGAAACTATTTCCACTCATATGAAAGAGTGTTCCAAATCACTACTGATCAGAGAAATGTAAATTAAGACAACTCTGAGATACCACTATACACCTATCAGATTGGCTAAGATGACAGGAACAAATAATGATGAATGTTGGAGGGGATGTGGGAAAACTGGGACACTGATACATTGTTGGTGGAGTTGTGAAAGAATCCAGCCATTCTGGAGAGGAATCTGGAATTATGCCCAAAAAGTTAACAAAATGTGTATACCCTTTGATCCAGCAGTACTACTACTGGGCTTATATCCCAAGGAGATACTAAAGAAGAGAAAGGGACCTGTATGTGCCAAAATGTTTGTGGCAGCTCTTTTCGTAGTGGCTAGAAACTGGAAACTGAGTGGATGTCCATCAATTGGAAAATGGTTGGGTAAATTATGGTATATGAAGGTTATGGAATATTATTGCTCTGTAAGAAATGACCAGCAGGATGATTTCAGAGAGGCTTGGAGAGACTTACATCAACCGATGCTGAGTGAAATGAATAGAACCAAAAGATCGCTGTGCACTTCAATGTTGTATGACGATGTATTCTGATGGAAGTGGATATCTTCAACATAAAGAAGATCCAACTCACTTCCAGTTGATCAATGATGGACAGAAACAACTACACCCAGAGAAGGAACACTGGGAAGCGAATGTAAAATATTAGACTACTGTCTATCTACCAGGGTTACTTATACCTTCGGAATCCAATACTTAACGTGCAACAAGAAAATTGGATTTACACACATATATTGTATCTAGGTTATACTGTAACATATGTAAAATATATGGGATTGCCTGTCATCTAAGGGAGGGAGTAGAGGGAGAGAGGGGAAAATTTGGAAAAACGAATACAAGGGATAATGTTATAAAAAAATTATTCATACATATATACTGTCAAAAAATTTATAATTATAAAATTTTTTTTAAAAAAAGTCTTTTTCTGCTCATGTTATAAAAGTTTTGAGTCAGAGGCCCTCAACGATTCTCAAACAAAATCTGAAGAAATAACAGTTGTAAGGTAAATTAGCATAGCATGTAGTAGATACTTACTAAATTGTTCCTTTCCTCCTTTCAAACCACATTTCATAGCAGGAGGAGGCTTAATGTAGGCCGTGTTATATTAAACATTAATGACAACTGCTTCCTGCAGCAAATACAAAAATGCTCGCTGATTGATTGATTTCTTAGTTTCCGAAGACTGAGGGCAGTACTGTTTGTAAGATACATCAGCTGATACTAATCAAAATCAGTTCCCAGTGCAGAGCAACTCCAGTTATTCTTTGATAAATAAACTTTTATTCATTGAGGCGTCATCACTTGCCAATGTCTCATACAACTATATAGCTTTAGGAGAACAATTAATACATTGTGGAAATATTTTAAAACAAGTCAACAGGTGACTGGCTAGCAGGAGGATTACCAGACCGGAGTTTTTGCTAAAAACTGCATTTCACATATACAGCACATGACTGAAACTTTTTTGTTTAAATATAAATTATACAATAGCAAGTCTAATAGCAATTATTTTCTTTGACTGACACACTAGAAAGAAGTGTGCATTTGTGTGTTTGTGCACACATGGGCATGCACACATAAAATTTTAAGCAGCCATAATGGAACTGTGGCCTGTTTTTTGAGCTCCAAACTTGAGCGGAGCAGTGGGGTGACTTGAAAGGCTCTGAGCCTGAATTGGATTATCAGAGAGATTTGCTGCTCATATAGAAGATAACTTAAGAATATTTTCCCTGGCTATTACCATGAAATACGTATTTTTTTTTTCTTCAAAATTGACAACAACAGGCAGTCAACCCATGACAAATTACCATCATAATTTAATTTAGTTTGGATGACCCCTGAATACTAACAAAAAAAGGTCTTCTAGGAATCAGAGAAGCATTTCTGACTTCGCTGTGACAGCAAAAGAGCCCTTTTTGGACCTTTTATGGTGACAGAAGAGAGATGCATTTGGTTGGATAGCTTTGTTCTCATTTATTACCCTTGCCGCCTTTTACTCTAAATATAAATCTTCAAATCAGAGTATTTAATTATTTATCCTGGAAGATCTCCATTATATTGTAGGAGCCAGGTAAGATTGTGATTGAAGAACTAAGTGCTAAGTGAAATTAGCAGTGAAATAAAATCATTTGTTGCCATTTATTTAATGGGATAGCTAGGACTAGCATGAAGACATTCCAACTCCCGAATGTGCTTGACTATAAGAATCACTCAAAGGGCCATTTTATTCTTACAAAGGAGGCAGAAATAAATAGATAAATGAGTGAATAAATAGATAAATGAGACTCATGGATGGATGAACAGTTTTATCAGTGTTTATTATGTGCTACAGTTTATCAGAAGTGTTGGGAATATAAATACAAAGTAGTCTCTACCAGCATTTTAATGAAGGAAGATAACATTTAAATGGTAAAGGAATGAACCAATGAGGAGGCAAAGCCTAAGACAAGGAAATATGCCGGTTTGACTAAGGTGATACATGGCTCAAATGCTTCTTAAAGTGACTCTCCTAGAGAGAAGGGAACAAATATTTTGAAGAAAATTAACAAATAGATGTGATAAATCACTAATAGATTTAGAGCTGGAAGAGACCTCTATCAGGGCTCTCTTATCGAATGAGTAGACTGAGATCCAGGTTTACTAATTTGACCACACAACTCCCAAGTGTCTGAGTCAGGTTTTCCTGAATCCAGGTCCAACAATCGATCCATTACATCAGTAGGATGACCTCAAAAGTTATGTCTAATGAGACTTCCCTAAGTAAGGTACCCTTAAGATAAGGGTTAGGAATCTAGGATTCCTAGAGTTTAACCCAGCTCTAGTTCAAATATGGCTCCAGATACTATGTGACCCACAGTAAATGACTTAGTGTCTATCTGCCTCAGTCTTCTCATCTGTAAAGTGAAGATAATAATTGTACTTCCTAGGATTGTTGTGAAGATAATAAAATAATAAGTGCTTTGCAAACCTTTAAGCACTATATAAATGCAAAGCACTTATTATGCCATTTTATCTTTATGTCATCATCATAATTATTAAAAGGAAAGCCTACTTTTAATCGGTGTAATCAATTAACAAGCATTTTTTGTTTTTGTCTCTACCTCCTTTTCTCTATCTCCCTGCCTCTTTCTATTTCTATGGTCTCTTTGTGTCTCTTTTCTCTGTAACCTCTCCTTTTTCTGTCTGTATATGCTCCCTCTCCATCTTTCTCTCTGTGTGTCCATCTGTTTCTTTCTACAAATCACTATCTCTGTCTCTCCATTCTTATTTATATGGTTGTTTTCTTTCCCTTTAGAATATGAACTCCTTGAGAACATTTCTTTGTATACCAGAACTTATCACAGTGCCTGCCACATAGTAAGCTTTTAATAAATGTTTGTTGACTTGCTCCTTGATAAGACCTGTCAGTTTGTTCTCTTTTGAAATAGTCTTTGAGAATTCTGGATCACCTACCTCTGAAGTATGACATAATGAAGCATTTAAAATAGAACTTTAGTGTAGAGATTAGGAGGGGGGAAACAAACAAACAAACTAGGAATCTTTTTTTAAAAGGTCAGTTTGGTTAAATATTTAGAAGAACTACCATTTTTTGTCTATTTTTGTTTTCTATACTTGAAATTTCATCAGTACAGGGAACTCAAGTCTCAAGGTGATCCTGGAGTTCATAGGTGGCCTTTGGGGTTCATTTAATGGGGTGGAGTTGGGATGACTCAATCAGACCTGTTTAGAAAGATTAATTTGACAACTGAGTGGAAGGCAGAAGGGAGACCAACCAAATGACTATTGCAATAGGCCAGGTAAATAGGGATGAGGTAAGAGAAGAGAAGGAGACGTGAGAGATGTGGAGAGTGTGTTCACTGCCTCCACCTACACAGATTAATGTTTATAGTCTTAGAGCCTTACCTGGGGCACAGAGAGGTTGCACGGCTTACATATGTCAGAGATAGGACTTGAATCAAGGATACTTCTGAATCCAAGGCTAAACCTCCACCCAACATTCCATAACATTCTTTTTTTTTCCTAATTATATGAACAGCGCCAGATTCGAATAGTCACTTGTAAATATTCTTTAATATTCACTTTCTCCATTTGCATTCAAATACATCATTGGAATTGAAGTTCTGAAAAGGGTAACATGTTTTGATCATAAGAAATCAGCGGATCCATATAGTAGCTCAATCAATTGCAAGCATTTATTAAACACCTACTGTATGCCAGACACTGGGCTTTGTCCTGGAGATACAGAGACAAAGGCAAATCAGTCCTTGTCCTCAAAGAATTTATTTTACAACAAATGAAAAACATGCAAATATATGGTATTTACTAAATTGGTATAAGATAACCTTAGTGGGTGATGGCACTAACTGAAACTTGGACTTATTGGAGCCTAATATTGGAGGAAACCAGTAAATGGTTTTGAATTAATTATCACAATTAATTATCCAAGTTTCCGTTTTCTGGTGATAAGACCCTGAATTTTGTCAAACTAGGCCTTATCCAACAGATACAGAGCACATATTAGTGTCCATTCTTGGTGCCTTTCGAGCTCTATTAAACCTACTAGAGTTTGGTCTTTATTATTGCACAGCATTTGAGATCTGGCAAAAGAGATGTCCATATCACAGTGAGAAGGGCTGTGGTGGAAGAATTGAACAAACATTAAGGCAAGAGTTCTTAACCTTTTTTTTTTTTTAAATGTCATGGATTTCTTGGGCAGTCTGTGAAGTCTACGGATCCCTTCTCAGAATAACCTTTTTAAAATCATAAAATAAAAGGCATAGTATTACAAAAGAAGGCAATTATGTTGAAATATAGTTGTCAGAAAAACCTCATAGATCCAAGGTTAAGAACCCGTATATTAATTGGCCACTATTTGCCAGTTTCTGTGCTAAGTCAAAAAATTAAACAATTTCTATCTCTAAAAGACAATATTTTAGTAAAAATTAAAACTCTGAAAGAAATTTAATTTTTTTGTTTTAACTGTCTCCAGATGAAATGATGAGTTGGCACTGGGTGAGCCACTCCAGTGCATAATGAGCTAGAATGAAATGGTCAGTTGTGGACCATTTCTATTTTTTGAGGGGGAAGGAGGTAATATCAATGTCACCCACTTGTCCTTAAAAGTTTTTAACCCCAATCTGGTTAAGGAAAAATTCTTCTAGACTAAAACATAGGTCCCTACCCAAAACATTCTTAGTTTCACAAATTAAGAGATGGAAGGAACATGAGAGGTCATAAAGTTCAACTTTTTCATTTTATAGTTGAGGAAGAGAAAACCCAGAGAGATAAATAAGCTAGAAGAACCCACGTCTTCCTGACTTCACCCCAATACTTTTTTTTTTTAAACTAGATACCACTTTCTCAAATCTACTCTTCAAGATATGAAATGTAATTATCTAAATTATCTAAAATTCAACAATCTGTCTCTGGAAAAAATATATATACAAGTAAACTTTCTTTTAATGCAAATTCTCTTAATGAAGGAGAATCTACAAATAGTATTTTGTGTTATGCCCATGAAAACATTCAGACTATCTAGCATATGTCAGATAAACCATCAGTGTTTTTCTTCCTGAAGAGGAAGGTCAAGTTGGAAAACAATGTCCTGGATAATTCAACTCCATCATGGCTAAAGCTCACTCATCACTCCAGCTAAGTATTTACCCTTCCCTTAAGAATAGACTTGGGGAGATGTATGCTAGATGAGTATCATATGATAGCCTGCTAGGACAATAATACCTAGTTCTCATTTGGGAGCACCTCAAAATTTCTCCAGTTATTTCAATGGATTCTAGAAAAATTCTTCAATCAAAATTTTTTTCAGGAAGCAAAACAAGTGATATTAATATAGAAGTTTCACAAAATTCAACCAGTGATGGGATTGGGCCTGAATACTTTGCTTTCACAGACAATTTCATCATGTATTTTGCAGTGATTTATGTCTTCATCACAAACACTTTGCTTTTTTGTTATTCTTTTTGTTCCTTTTAGTCATTTTGTGCTGGACATTCCAATAAAGGATGATCTTACATAGAATAGCCATCATTTCAGTCATTCTACTTCCCCTAGACACAGGGTTCAGGAGGCACAGCCCTTTCCTGGTCCAGCCAGACCTGAAAGAAAGGAGAAATAGATATCTCCCTGTCAAGAGTGTTTGTTTAATGCCAACTGAAGCAAATCTCAGCCCCCCACCTCCTCTCCGTTTACCCTAGTCCCCCAGGGGTAAAGCTTTCAACTCCATCTAGACATAGCACTGGAAATCAGAATGACCTGCTTAATGGCCCCTAGAGTCATTGTTGACCCACATTCAGTAGCCAGAAACTCAAGTTGGTGCAGTGCTGTTTCTTGTGAACTGGAGAAGGTCAAAAAGAGAGGAAGATAGAAAGAGCTACATTAGGCTTAAATTGAGTTTTTAGTTTCTTTCCAGGGTAAAATTTGATAACTGGCACAAGAAAATCAGCTATCCTGGGCACCAACGTGAGTTTTTAAATCTATTGAATATATTAAAATATATATGCAAAAAGTAGAACTAGGGAGGAATGGAAAGGGATGCAGTATATCTCCCTTGACAAATAGTACAGCCAGCCAATGAGCGGTCTCTATAGCATGCAACATGGAGACAAAGAATGGTTCTTTATGACAAAAGTAGTATAGATAGGCAGGTTTGAATTTTTTTTGGGGGGGGTATCTCAGTATGTATCTAGCTTCTCGGGAAATCAATCAAAGTTGGAAGACTGAGGTTTTTTTGTTGTTTTTTTTTTTCCTCCCTCTATTTCTATTCATGAAACCCTTTTTGGTATCTTCAGATATGTCCTAAGATATCTTTTAATTTTGAAATGTGCAAGGATGAAATTTTCTTTTAAGGTTCATGGCACTTTGATTTGGAGTTTGCTTCCTAAACTGTCGATCTGAAAGGAAGACATTATTGCTTTTGATGTATCCCTGGTTGAATACAGACTAAAGCCATCAATATCCCCAATAACAATCTGAGTGTGTGGGAAACTATGCTGGAGGGGAAAGGGTCATTTATCAGAAAAAGAATATTTTTAAAATTTACTTTTCATGTGGTTTGTTCCATTCACAGCATGATAGACATTTTATAGTATTTAATGGAGAACTCCTTATTTTTAAACATTATAGTGAAGTGACATTTTCTGTAAGAAAATTCTGCAACATTCTAATGTTCAGTTTAATTCAAAAATTGTAATAAATCTACTGTGTGCAAGACACTGTACCAGATTCTAGGTAGACAAATCCAAAAAGGAAATATACACTATCCTCTAGGAGCATAGTTTTAAATTTAAGATCATTATTTAAGGCTTCATGTATATATTGGAATGACATCGTATGTACAACAGATAGGAGTATTGAGTAAGATTTCCCATGTTAGCTAGGATATGGGTTAAATAAGCGTTCTTGGGAAGTTTAAGGCTTCTCAAAGGTGGATGTGAGGAAGCAGTCCATTCTAGACATGGGAAGACAGTTTGGGTAAAAGCACTGAAGTATTTTTGAAAAGAGAAATGTATATCAAGTCAATCAATTAAGCTGGAACATAATGTCCATGAAAGGCGGATAATATGAAATAAGTTTAGAAATGTAGATTGTAGGCAAACTGTGCAGGGCTATAAATGCCATGTTAAGTATTTTATATTTTATTCTAATGGCAATAGGGAGTTATAAAAGATTTTAGAGCAGAGGAGTTGACATAGTTGGACCTTTGTTTTAGAAAAGATCATTTTGGTGTTTGTATGGAGGATGGATTAAAGAGAAAAGAGATTTAAAAAGTATTTATTTTATATGGTATTTATCTCCAGATTTCTATGCTCTTTGCAACAAGGATTAAATCACATTTAGCAAGTGTTTCTTTTGTGTGTTTTTTGGTTTGTTTCCTTAAAACATAAAATTAGACAAAATTATAGTAGTATCCTCTGTCCAAATTTTCTGTGCTGTTCTCTATACCTTCCCCACTCTAGTTGGGACTATTCACATTCCAGAATTTATTATTTCTTCTCTTTACTAGGTGCTTACCAGAGTGTTGGAGATAGAACTGTGTGATCTTCAGTTGTGTATGTAGTACTTACTGATTATGTTCTCAGCTTTTTGTTGAATGAATGGTTGTAGAAAAATGATTTTATTGTTTGCTTTCATTAATGGGAGATTGGATAGGTAAGGTAATGAAAAAAACTCTGGCTTTGGAATCAAAGAACTTGGACTCAGCTCTTCATTCACTAGCCATGGCTTCTTGAGCAAGTCACTTAATCTGTGTCCCTCAGTTTCCTTCTCTGAAAAATGTGAGAGTTTGGAGCTTTTGCAGGCTTTTCTATTCTAAATCCATGTGCCCTTTGCTTGATTATGTATTTTTCAAATGGCTAATCCACATGACTTTCTATTTGGCATTGTTATATCATCATTCTCTCATGTATTCCTAATGTTTTTTAATAAACTTGGCTCTATGTTTCTTCAATCCAACTTTACTGAGGATAGCTAAAAACCCTGGTGGCAGAGTGATGTTGAGGGAAAGGCTATAGGTAATCTATGGATTGGTATGAATGGTGCACTCAAGGAAGTTGAAAATTGATGACAAGAAATTTGCGTCAATCTTAATATTCCAGTGTTTTTCCATTTTCAGATTCCTCCAAAATCAAGCAGTTTTTCACCTCTGCCTTTGGAGTATGCTTAGAGATGCTTGTAGGTATATCCTGCTACATAGCATCCTCATTCATCCTTTCTTCACTACAGTCTCCAACAAAAGTAGATAAAATGACTACAGATGAAAGCCCCAGTCTTTTAGTAAGCTACTTTGTTCTCAGTAACCAGACACAACATCACTTACAAAGCAGTTGCTATTGAAATTCCGAGAGAAGTGGTTTCCAATGTTCTTTGATTGGTACCTCTTAGTAAAAGGATTTTGAATACACCTTCCCCAATATAGTTATATTTACTCATATGTTATATGCTTTGCCACTATACTAATCATTATGTATATTAGAAAACTGAAGCAAAGACAGCAGTTTTAGAAGGATGCAATACATTTAAAATATTACTTGATCCTAAAGTCAAAGGTAGACACTGTGATTTATTGATAAGGAGAGAGACACGGATAAGGAGAGAACTGCACTTTAAGAAAAACACTTTGGCAACCTCTTGAAGAATGGATTGGAAAAGGGAGAGGCCTGAAACAGAGAAATTGATTAAGGAAACAATTTAATAGTGAATCTAATAGGAAGTGAAGTGATGAGAAGCCATGCTATGGTGGTGACTGTGACTGGAGGAAAGGAGTCAGATGCAAGTACCTTAATGGATATGGGGAGTGAGAAAGAATGACAAATCTTAGATGATTAGATTTTGCATGGGTGACTGGAAAGATGTAATGTGCTCAGTAGAAATAAGTATAGGAGAGGAGTTGATTCTGGGAGAAAGATAGCATTATGATGTAGATTGAAACCCATAATATGAAATCATATTAGCTATATGTAGCATTATTGCTCCCAATTTTAAAAGCAGTTCAAAAACAGACCTATATGCTACACATTACTATCTTTATTTTGATATCTCAGAAGTTTCTTGGTATCGCCCTTTTCTTCAGAGTGACCCAAAAGTTCTCCTGAAATTTTAAGCTTCAATAGCTTAATCTCCTTGAGTTTCATTTTGTATGACTTGTAAATTTTTAAACCAGTAAGTTAAATTCAAAACAAGGATGCCCTGAGATATTTTGAATTTTTAGTAAATATTTAGCAAATATTTTTCATATTTGGTTATGTGAGATTTCAGGTATTAGAAGTTTTGGAGCATTGACTTCCAGGCAGTTGAATATTTTTCAGAACAGATAAATAAATGCATATACTACAGTCAGACTTTATATCTATTTCTGTGCTTCTACTGGATGTCAGTAATCCTGTATTTGTCTTCCAAAAGATACATGTTCAGAAGAGAAATGCAGTACTGAAGAATGATGGGGTGACAAAGTCAGAAAATACATTTTCAGCCTTCATTAAGAAATCTGTAACAGCACTTTGTATTACTGGAAAATAATCCATTCACCAGTTATTCTGCTGTATCATCCACAGAACTTAATTTCCTATTTTGAGTTAGTGTATATTTTTGGAAACCACTGAATAATATTAAAATCCCCTGGGAAAAAATACAAAAAATAATATCACAGACAGTGGCAATGTAACAATGATTACAGCTTTCTAGTACAGTAAACCTAATCATTTTATTAAAAATTCTTTCACATATTCCTTCTTATCTTGAAAGTTTGACTTTCCAAGTCACTGTATAAATTCAATGTTCTCTACGCTTGAGTTGTAGGATAGATTACAGCCCAACAAACCCCAATCTCAGTGACACTGAACGGTTTTCTTGTGTCCCTTAGTATTTTGGGCTCTCCTTAAAAATTATAGATGAGCTCTTGGTTTTCTTTTTTCCACCTCATCACATTGGATAGCACCACTTAGTCTGAGCAATATTGGACACTAGTTGGACTTCAGGTTTTCTTCTGTCACCACACCTACACCACCACCTGTATGTACCAGCTCCTTCTCCAATTTCCCTTCTTGTCCCCACTCCAGGAGAGGAAGATAAACACATGAGCTGCTGATAGCTACCAGGGTCTTTCATATTTTGCCTTTGTTTCTCCCTTTCACTCTCCTTTCTTTGAAAATTAAAAATATTCTAAATTAGAGAATTGGCTTCTAGATGCAAAGCAAATCTGCCAAACTCTGGTGTGGGACATAAAGGAGTATGGCATCTAAATTGTTTAGATTTCCCCTTTTCCAATTCTCTCTCTTTTGTTTTTTGTCTTTATTTGTCTGTGATGTGGTGTGTGTGTGTGTCTTCTCTCTCTCTCTCTTTCTGTCTCTGTGTCTCTCTCTCTCTGTGTCTCTGTGCCTTCTTTCCCTCTCTCCCTCTGTGTCTCTGTGTCTCCCTCCCCCCCTCTCTCTCCCTCCCCCCCTCCCTCACCTCCCCCTCCCCCCCCTCTCCTTCCCCCTCCCTTTCCTCCCCCCCCTCTCCCTCTCTCTCTCTCTCTCTCTCTCTCTCTCTCTCTCTCTCTCTCTCTCTCTCTCTCTCTCTCTCTCTCTCTCTGTTTCTCTCTCTTTTCATCCTCCCACACCCCCCCACCCCACAAAATCTGATGTTTAATTTGTGGTTATTCTAGGGAAGTGTTTCATTACTTGAAAGAAAATTGTAAAAAAAAATTGGAAAACATTTTACATTGCTTATTATTACAAATCATTTATTGGAGCTCCACTAAGTAAAGGGGATTTATCTTCTTATTGGTATGTGGGTAACTCCTATTAACACTAATTGAGGTGTTAAAATCAAAGGACATGTGAAACCCATAATAGAGAATGCATTTGATCTGAGAACCTCCTACTTCACAAAGAATGACTCATGCCCATGGAGCATCAGCAAGCACTTTACATACAATTTTTTTTATGACTCTTTTAAAAAATTAGAAAATTACTGAGCATTTCATAGCACACTAATATTACATCCTGCCTAGTAAATTTTAAGGGTTGCCACCTGGCTAGTCAATGTTAACCCAAACAGGTTGGAAATTATAGGCTCTAACCACCACTGAGACAAATTTTAAGGTCAGGGACTTCATCCAGGACTACCATTTTTGATGAGTTTCCTACTCTATGATTGTTCTTTTGCTTTTTTTTTTGCTCTTGGCTCATGATGATAATAGTTACAGCAGCTATTGGAAGAATATACTAGATCTGAAGTCTGGAGAGAACTGGATTCAAATCTACATCATATATATATATATACACACACACACACACACACATACATACACATATGCATATATATGTATATATACCTCTATGTTATGTGTATATGTATAGTATATACACATAAGCATACACACACACACACACACACATATATATATATATATATATATATATAATATGTTTCTTCTGGACAAGTCTCATGCCCTCTCAGTTTTTTTCATCTGTGAAGTAGGAATAATGATACTAATGATAAGTGCTTTATTCACCTCACATGCTATACTGTATAACAGTAAGTTATTATTGGAGGTTAGATAGTGAAGGATTAATAGCTTGGACCTGGGAGAACTTGACTGGAAAGCCGCATTGCATGGAGAAAAGGGTTTCCCCTTATCTCCCTGTATTTCTGTCCTGAATATTTTGTTGTTGGCAGCATAACCAATTGCTACTGTGTTGAGAGGGTTATGGACTGGCGAATATAATCTAGCTATTTGTAAGACAATGCGTTTATTTTAATGCTACCCTTAGAATGGTGAAAGCCTTGAATCTTTCTGAAGATGCTAGAATAAATTTTTGGTAATTAGAATTTACCCTATCCCTTCACTTACACTTACATTGTTATTTAGAATTGAACTTTATGTCTGTTGGTTACTATTAACATATTTTAGATCATTTTTCTTCAATACTTACCTTTCACTAGACTACGCCCCTCAAACAGCTAACAGGATATATCTCTGCTAACGTTATAATATTTTTAGATCTGAGTAGTTAATTTTTCCCTCCTTTCCTAGCTTCACTATCTTTGACTTTTCTTTTATCTTCAAGAGTGCATTAATGTTTATGAGGACTTTGAATGTTTAGAAAATGAATTCAACTTGGGGGTAGGAACAAGGAGAATTTTCGACATTTATTTGTAAGTTAGAAGGGGCCAAATTGCTATATCTAAAGAAATCGGTATCCTTTTGTTGCCGGTTAGTCAATTTTTGGAACATTTAAAATGGATAAAACACATGAGTACTTGCTTCTTGTTTAATTCTAGACAGAATGTTTTTAATTGCTTTTCCCACAGAGGGAGGGAAAAACCTAAATGAATTTCTCTAGATTTCTATAATGCTGTATTTATTCATTGATCACAGAAAAAGCTTTTCCCATGGTGACAGCCTGAAATGGCCCATCTAGTTTTGTCCTTGGAAAATGACTGAATCTTTCAGTGATCTCTTCTGAGAGCTGTAGGTTCCATTTGTAAAAATGAGCTGGCATCCATTTCTGTAAGTGTTAGCCTAGATATTCTGAGTGGGCAGAATATAGAATATTCCCCTTCGTGACTGAACCGCCTTTTCAGCTGTTCTTTCGGAATAAGCACGCAGTTCCCAAGGGAAGGAGGCAAATCCTGGCTATTATTAATATGTAGCATCCATCTGGCATTGTAGAGAAACAGATACAAAAAGCAAAATGATTTTCATTTATTCCTCACTACAGCTCTGTGAAGTAGGTCGGGATTTTTCTTGTTTTACAAATGAGGCAAAGGAAACAGGCAAAGGTGAATTGGTAAATCTAGGGTCACAGATCAAGGCCAACAGTTTTCGATTACATAATGAAACCTCCTTTCTCATAAAATCCTGAATGTATCAAAATTCACTTTCTAAAAGAAATTTAAACTGTTCATGTTGTCAAAATATCCATTTTATGGACTATTTTCTATCATTTTTACTATATATAATTCTCTTTCAAGAGATATAATTTCAAGCTCAGAATCCCATAAGCTTTTGAACTTGCTAGTAGCTGCATCATAATAGTCACAGTAATATAGACTTTTTCATAGCTGATTCTTTATAAAGGTCCTATTCTGATACCTTATTATATAGCTTTGGGGTTTTGAAGATGGATTCTACCAATCTGGAAAGGCTCAGGTATAAGTTGGGTGACAGACTTGATGTGCTATCCAAGAACCAATTTCTCGAAGAGACTGTGTTTACAGAGTATTTATAGAAAATACAGAGGATCACTCACCAGAATGTTGGTAAAGCCTATTAACAGAAAACTCAGTGACTGTATATAACAGAAATAAAAACAAACAAACATACATACATAAATATTAACTTAGAAAATAAAGTTCAAATTCTAATATTCAGTTTAAGGGTCTTTATAGAAGCTATAATCTGGTCTACTAGGCAAAGTGTCAACTTTGCAAAAGGGGGAATGAGTGAAAAGGAAGAGTATTGTCTCAGATGATCACCATTTTAAACAGAAGTTTGACCAGTGACAAGACACTAACCACAACAAAAAGCCCGGAAACCACCTTGGCCAAACACTTGATCTCCTTGCCAAGGGGAAAGACATAGCCACCAAAGGATAGCATCTGTTTAGAGTGCAAGCTCATTTGGGAGACTTTTATGGAGTAGGGTGACAACAGCATATGAGCAATATCTACTCACAAAACAGCGAAGATTAATTGGGAAAACAACGTTAATGAGACACAACTAAACCAAGCACATTCCTACTTTAAACCAGAAGACAACAAATAGGCACTGATACATTCTTCCCCCCCCACACTCCCCTCTGCCCCCAGCATTCTTAGTGAGGAACTCCTCCACCATCATTACAGATCTGCACCTTCTTTGTGACTTAGAGAATCCAGAGAGTTTTAGTGATTGCCCTGAATCACACAACCAATGTGTCAGACATAGGACTTGAATCCAGATCCTCCTGACAACCATGACCAGATTTCTGTATTCTACTCCATGCTGCCTTTATTTCTATATTGGTATTTTCTAATCAAAAACAGCCCAGAAATCACCACAATTGGATTCTACCAGCTTACCTAATGTGCTTGATGAGGAAGTACTCTGGGTATTTGAGATCAAATATACAGGAAAAATCTATTCCAAGGGCGACTATAAAATTTTAAAAATAATCAGGAATTGATTTTTCAAGCCATCTCAAAGCAGATTCCAAAAGAAAGTAACTGATCACAAATGTTTTTATCTTCTCCTTCCCAAAAAATAAATAAGTCCCTCCTCTCTATATATACTACCCCCATTTTCTCAATGCTTTAAATTTTTTATGAGTACTTATTGAGATTATTCTTCCCCCCCCCCCAGGCTGGGGTTAAGTGACTTGCCCAGGGTCTCACAGCTAGGAAGTGTTAAGTGTCTGAAACCAGATTTGAACTCTGGTCCTACTGAATTCAAGGCTAGTGCTCTATCCACTGCGCCACCTGGCTGCCCCCGAGATTATTCTTAATATCTCATTTAATCCTTACAACAACTCTAAAAAGTAGGTGTTATCATTTTTCCCATTTTGCAGACCAGGAAGCAGAAAAAGAGAGATTAAATGACTTGCTCATAGTAAGTTCCCAGGGCAGAATTCTTCACTGTATTCACTTTGCACTCTATCCATTGTGCTGCATTGCTGTATGAGAAGTGAACACAAGTGTGGTTTAAAGGTAATTTTCATACTAGTTTGAAACCAACTTAGAGGCAACCCACGGGAGATCTTTTTATTTGCATTCTGTTTCATTCCTGCTTTTGCTTGAACATTTTTGGTGATAGGGAACTTACCAAGTTCTAATTATTAGCAAGTCCTTCCTTATATCAAGGACAGTGGTAGAAATGGAAGACAGTGGACTGGGAATGTGAGAATTCCTTTCTTATTTCCTAGCTCTGAAACTATAGGCAAATCCCTGCCCATCTTGTGATGTAATTGTGATAAGTGATATTTAAGATTTCTGTATTGAATTAATTGGCAAAGATCTCACAGTCTTCTCTGCATCTCCACTAGGGGGAGACATATACATCCGGGTGGTAAAAGCTTGGCTAAAGGTGTGTTCCAACTTTATCACCTGTGAATATACCTGTGCCATTTAGACCAAAAAGTATGGCTGAGATTAAAAGTAAAACCTTTAACTAAAAGTGTTCTTGTGGAAGCAGAGACCAACTCCAAAAGTCTAGAACTCACCAGATACTGCAGTAGGTAAAAGAGAAAGAAGTCCCACTCTTCAAAAAAGAAAAACAAAAATAGTATATTTATCTCAATTATGGAGGGTAGCCATAGTTTTAGCTATTTAGATAAAAGAAAGAAAGGCAATTATTAGGGACAAAGGAAAATAATTAGATTCTATAAAATATTTGAATCTGTACAGTAAAAAGTAGCATAACAAAAGCTTAAATAAAAATAGCAACTAAGAGAAAAAATATAGTAAATAATTTTATAGCAGTTGATAAGATCAGTATTTAATCACCAGTGGGTTTGATGAGCCCAGGGATTTAAACAGTTTGTGAAAGAAGCAAAAATTATAAAAATTGTTCAGCCTTTGATAAACAGAATTCAAATTAAAGCAAACCATTAGAATGACTTTTGAAATAGCAACTCGTACCTATTAAGTTTGCACACAAGTAGCGAAACTACTTCTGGCAGATGACAGGGGGGAAAAAAGCTTTATCAACGGAAATAGTCAGTGCTGCTTTTTGGGAGGAATGTGTAAGCTTAGCAAATTATAGAATGTCTACTTAAATAATGATTATACTATTTAAAACAAGAGATATGAGGACCTAAAGAAATATGGAAAGATATGGCAAATCAATAAAACCAAAAATAGAGGACTATATATTCCCAGGTTTGCCATACTGCCTACACTCCAGATGTCATCCTTATCTCCACCTTCTCCCCCCACAATCTTGTATGTATTCTTGTTCCCCTTCCCCCTTTTTATTTCCTGTCCATCTCCATGCTAAATACTTCCTTCTTTCTAGCTCTTCTTTATATTATCTTCCCCCATTGAGGGACTAGGTGGCTTACAGGAGGAAATGCCAGGCCAAGACAAGGTCTAGAAAACTTGAATTCAAATCCAGCCTCAGACATTTAGTACCTTGGGTCTCTGGGCAAGTAATTTAATCCCATTTACCTTAGTTTCCTCATCTATAAAATGAGCAGGAGAAGGATAAAGCAAACCATCCCAGTGTCTGCCAAATGGTGTTACAAAGAATCAGACATTTGAAACAACTGAATAACAAAAATTTGAATGCAAACTTGTTGAGCACATGAACAGGCTTGTTTAAGCAAAATGTGCCATATGAATTTATTGTTTTATGATAGACATAAAGAATTCATAGGAAGGTTAGCAGGCAAAACCTGGAAAACAATATACGTAATAAAAATTATATGTGTTAATATAGCATTATGTATATGTTTATATAAATAAATATAAACATAAATGAAAAGAACATTAAACTGAAGCTAACCAGTGTGTAATTATGACCTTTCAGTCTTAGGAGAAGAGATTAGGAAAGGCATTTCCATCATTTCATTAGATAGGTGGGGATATACAACTGCAGATTGGTCCATATACTCTTAGATGTGGTCACTGTGTTGGTTAGCCCTGAAAAATTTTCCCAGAATTACTGTTTTCATTTTTTTGTCTGAGCTTATGATTGTATCAGTTTGGGGAATTGAATTCCCTGAAAGCGCTTTCAAGTTAGATAATCCAACAACTCATCTGTAATTTATGGTCTTGGAGAGTTATCAAAGATCCTGAGCAATTAAGTGACCACCTATTATGTATCAGAGACCTGAATCCAAAGTTCATTTTCTATCCACTGAGCCACATGAAGGATCTAACAGAATAAAACATACTGAGCAATCCAAAGAAATCCAAAAATATGATTTGTGAAATTTAAGGTATTTCTTTATGAAGTGGGGACATAATGAGGAGTTGCAGATGGACTGCACTTGGAATCATAAAGATGTTTGTTGTAATTCTATCTGATGAGCTGTGTGACATTGGACAAATCTGTTAGGATTTACACAAATCAATCCCCTCACTGGGACTAATTTCCTTCTCAGTCATATGTGCTTAAATAGTTCTTAAATAATGGTTGATGGTCTCAACTGAGTTAATATTTTGAAATACACTTTTGTAGACTAGATTGTGTATTATATTTTTATATAAAATTTTAATGTAAGATTTATATTTATATTACATTATATATTATATACTTTATATGGTTTTAAACAATAGAAAATATCTATTAACATCTTATTTTTCATATAGGTTATATACAGTAATTACAATTTATTACAAACTCAGTTGGCCCTAGTTAAGGTCCAGCTATGAATAGTTGAGTTTTATCCCATTTGTATGAAATTAGGATAGATAGGGGGCGCAATAGATAGAATGGCCAGGCCTAGGGTCAGGAAGACTCATCTTCATGAATTTAAACCTGGCTATAGACATTTTGTGGCTGTGTGATCTTGGGCAAGTCACTTAACCCTATTTTCCTCAATTTTCTCATCTGCAAAATGACCTGGAGAAGAAAATGGTAAAGCATTCCAGTATCTTTGCCAAGAAAATTCCAAATGGGGTTATAAGAGTCAGATACAACTGAAAAATGAAACTAAAGGGTTTTTTTTTCTATGAATATAGGACCTCTTGTTGCTACTCTTCTGAGATGATGACCCTATTATGGCTTGATACATTTCATGTTAGACCAGGAGTTCTTACCTTTTTTTGTCATGGATCCCTCTGGCAATTTGATGATGATTTTTTTAAATACATAAAATAAACTACATAGAATTATGTATCAAGATATTTTTAAATGAGTTCAAAGATTTGCGGTTTAAATATTCCTTTGTGAAATGTACCTTGATTTTTACATATGAGATATAACTCAAATCTCTCCTCACTCTCCCTTCTTTCTTTTGTGTCTCCCTCCTTCCTTCTCTTTGTCTCTCTGTCTTTCCCTTTCCTTACCCCTTCTTATCTCCTTTCCTTCCTTCTTCCTTTCTCTCTCTTCCAGGCTCTCATCAAAATTCAAACTAAAACTACTCTGAGGTACCCTTTCACATCTATTAAATTGATCTATTACTAAAAAAATAAAATAAAATAACAAATGCTGGAGGGGATGTGGAAAAACAGATACTAAAGCATAGTTGGTAGAGGAAATGAATTGATCTTAATTTTTCTCCAGAATGATATAGAACTATACATAAAGGTTTATAAAACTGTGTATGTCCTTTGACCCAATGATCCCAATCCTAGGTCTGCGTCCCCAAAAAGATCAGAGAAAAAAGAAAAGGACATATATGTACAAAATTATTTTTAGCAGTTCGTTTTGTAGTAGCAAAGAATTTGAACTTGAAGGAATGTCCATCAATTGGGAAATGAGTCCCCAATCAATTGGGGAATGGCTGAGCAAATGTTGGTATATAATTGTAACAAAATACTATTGAGCTGTAATAAAGAATGGTTTCAGAAAAACCTTATATGAACAAAAAGACTTATATGAACTGATACAAAATGAAGTGAGCAGAACCAGAAAACATTGTATACAGTAACAGCAATTTAATAATAATGATCAACTGCAAAACACTTAGTTGGCTACTTTATTTAACATTTTTTAGACAATTCCAAAGGGCTCATGATGAAAATAAATGTTCTCCACCTCTAGAGAGAGAACTGACACTGCTAACTGAAGCATACTGATTTTCATTTTTTTCCTTTTTTTTTTTTTTTTTAGAAACATGGCTAATATAGAAGTTTTACATAACTTCATATGTATAATTCATATTTCTTGCCTTGGATTCTTTGAATAGGGGAAGGATTGGAGGAGGGAGTATTTAGAACTCAATTTTTAAAAGAAATGTTAAAATGAAAAAAATCTCATTCTTCTGTCATCAACCCAACTAGACCCCAATCACTTTAGTCTATGATAATAGAATAAAATCCTAACAGGTCTCGCTGATTTGTCTTTTTTCACAGATCTTTTTTGCCTATTACTATCAGATGTGTCTTCCTTTAAAAACACTGCTGTCATCAGACTTAACATTCCCCAATTTTCTACTACTTCAAGCCTGAATGCGCCTATAATACTTAACTAACTTTTATTTCCCATTTATATTCCCTCCTATCCTAATTCATACTCTCAGTTTTTTGCTATATTAGTTGCTATACTGTCTCACAGACACATTATGTTTATTACTACTTCCTTCACTCATTCCCTTTGCCCAGAACACTCTCCTCCTCCCACCCCACCTTAGACTTATCTATATTCTGACTTCCCTACTGTCACTTATCTCTCTCTTCTGAAATTCTCTAGGATCACTAGTTTATACCATATAATTTAGCATTTAATTATATGTTTTAATTTGTTCATTCTTTTTTTAGTGTACGTTAGTAGCATCATTTACCCATTTAGATGATGAGTTCAAGTACTGGAACTGCATTGAAGAGACAATAGAGTAAAATGGAAAAATTGCTAGAGCTTGTGTCCGAAGTTCTAATTCCACCCTGTTATATTCTAGCTATGTGGCTGAGCAAGGGGAGCCACTTCAACTCCCTTAAATTTCTAAATTCCTGTCATGTTATATTTCTTCTGTTTTTCATTGCAAATAGCTCAGTACTAAGAGCCTAAGCAAATTCTTAGTGCTTATGTAATAGTAGAACTTTTTTTTTTTTTTTTTTTTTTTTTGCTGAGGCAATTGGGGTCAAGTGACTTGCCCAGGGTCACACAGTTAGGAAGTATTAAGTGTCTGAGACCAGATTTGAACTCGGACTATTTACTGCACCATCTAGCTACCCCAATAGTAGAACTTTTGTTAACAGAGTAATTCTGAATACATTAGAGGTATTGGTTTTTAGATCATTAGGGAATCCTAATATGTGAAGAGAATAATTTATGTCTTTTGTAAATTCAAAGTTTTCTATTTCTTGTGCTTGTGTTGTTGTTTATGGCATGTAATCCCATATACAAATGCCCTCTGAGCTTTAAAAGAGATGGTCATGGAAGTTATAAAGGGTCCCCCCTTATGAAGAGCTATAGTCAGCTGCAGTTGTCCTATATTATCACTCCACCAGCATTAATCATATATGGGAAATGTGACTCTTAGCCACATTCCTGTCAGTTTTAGGAACTGAAGATAAAGTGATTCTCTCTCCTCCTTACCTTTCAAATGTTTTTTGCTTGTCATTGCTTCCTGGTCTACAGAGGGTTGCCTTCCCCCAA
Source organism: Sminthopsis crassicaudata (assembly GCF_048593235.1). Lineage (NCBI taxonomy): Eukaryota > Metazoa > Chordata > Mammalia > Dasyuromorphia > Dasyuridae > Sminthopsis > Sminthopsis crassicaudata. Next base: position 192,557,685 of record NC_133620.1, read on the forward strand.
CCCTTCCAGTTTTGCCAATAATAGGCTCAAGGGAGAAAAATTAGCTTTTCTTTTTTTGCCATCTGCCCTCCCTATCTTCTCTCTTGTGATCAATAATTTCTTTTTCTTGGACTAACTTCTTCTCTAACATTAGTCCCTTGCATATATGCTTTCTGTCCATTTCTTTCTCTTTATGACTCCTTTCCCATCACTTCACTTCTCCCTTCTTTTCCATCTTCCCTCCACAAAAACAACCTTGTTTTGAGTCTGCCAAACTCTTTGGAAGAAAGTCAAAGAGATTAGAACACCTTCAGGGGCAACCGGGGAAGTGAGTTTCACAAAAGAATCTGGTAGTTAACTGGTTGTAGTAGGGCTTCATTAAGTAGAAAGAGAGAAAGAGGCTATTGTCCTAGAAAACCTGAATTTTCAGGGTCTTCTTCCTTCCCACTGTGACTAGGCCTTGTTTCATAAATGTATTAACATCTTGCCAGATACAACTTCTTCATTTTTCAAACAGTTGACTTTAGACTTACTGACGATAGAAAGATAGAGGACTATAGTTTAACTGATTTGTTTTTTTCAAATGAAATTCCTATCCTATCCTTTTCTGCTATATAAATTATAGCAGCAATGCACTGCAAAAGGAAAGAAAATCCTTTCTCTGCCCTCCTCTTATAACCAAATCTGACAGAGCTTTACAGGATGTAGACATGAAAGTGAACTCAGTGATCATCCCTACCAACCATATTATATAGATGGGGAAAAATAAAGTCCATTAAGGTTATCTAGCTTGCCCAAGATCACATAGTAAATAGCCAGAGCTGATTCTAATCAGGTCTTCTAATAGAAGATCTGTTTGTTGTTGTTGTTGTTGTTGTTTTTGTTGTTTTCTCAATACTCTGCTATCCCATATAAGTGACTTCAGTGGCCCCTGCAAATTTATTCTAACCAGATCTTTACCTGAAGAAATTAGAAGACTTAATTGGACTCATAGCTTTAGAAATTGTTAATGTCATTTGGTTATAGAACAGGTGACTTATTTTGTTCCTTTGCCTTTAAATAACTGAAACTAATCTAGATATAGATATGTATTAATCTCCTTATTTGCATGTCACCATTTGCCATTCCTATTGGATTCTGGATTTCAGCAATTAACCTCCCCATTGTCTTTTCAGGAAATGACATCTGTGTGACTTCTGGTGTAAGCAACTGGTGACTATGGTTAAAATAACTTGCAGTGCTTTTTTAGCACTTCCCTCTGGGTTGGTCATATAGGCTGGATGAAAGTTTTCTGGAATGTAAAAAAGTGAGCAACTGTTATCAGTGTCACAGTGTGTGAGATGAATGCTTCTGAGTCAAGATTAAAGCACTAAATTCAGTTCTTTGTCACCTAAAAATATTTTGTGAAACTCCTGAGCCTCTATTAGCCATTTCTATTATGGATATTTGTTGAAGATTTAAATTAAAGGAAGAGTCCACTTGAAAATATATTTTGTAAACAAATGTTAAAAATGTTTTTATGTGTAAGGGGAAAATATTAAATTAAAAATATACATAAAAAGTTAAAAAAAGACCTCACACAGAGGTCTTTCTGGCTCAAGATGCAAGTTCTGTGACTCTGAGCAAGTTAATTAACTGCTGTCAGTCTGTCTCAGTTTATATATCTGTAAAAGCAGATTAGTAATAGTAAGCACCTTCCAGGGTTCTTGAGGATCAAATGAAATATTTGCAAACCTTAAATCACTATATAAATGCCATTATTGTTGTTGTTATTATTATTCAATAACAACAACAATAACAACAAATCACAACCCCCAAATAAGTTTTCAGTAAGTATTTAATAAATGTGTGTGGAATTGAAAATAATTAAATTTAAATTGTGAAATCGATATAAAACTTCCTCAGTCTTAACCACTGTGTTTTAGGGCCAATCTTCATTTTTCATATTGCTATATCCTTAATCTTAATTATCTTCTAAAACTACTGGATATGGGCAGGGCTATTTCTCTGTTTATGATAAGTATCACTTGATGTGATGTCAAGCCTAGTAGGCTGCCAGGGATGAATTTCTGCTGATGCGAATGGACACAGGTCACTTTCAAATTATGTTTTCATGTTGAGACTCCCCATGCACACAGAATCATCAGTGTGTCACTCCACTTGGAAAGGGAATCATTCTGTTGGTTTTTTGTTTATTCTGGGCACAGACTCAGAGAAGCCCTCAATCTGAGGCTTTTGGACCAGTAAGTAATGTCCATTTTCCTATTCTTTTTTATGTGCCAGGACCAAGAAATAAAAATCCTGAAGTGACTCCTATATTCTGGCAAAACCAGATTGCTCTCTTCCCAGAAAACATGCCCTACACTCTCTTTTCCTAAAAGATTGAGGACAGTGGAATTAATAGGGAGTTCACACTTTATCTTAGAGGCAATGGGGAACCATTGGTGTTAGTAATATTGGGAAGTAACAGGGTCAGACCTACTTAAGGAAAATCACTTTGTCTGAAATCAGTATAATTGGCACATGATAGGTGTTCTGTTAAGTTTTATTAATTGGATTGAGTCTATGGTAACATAAGAACTCTACATGGTGGAAACTTCATGTATTTTCACAGTAGCGATAAGTGGAAAATTTGATCACATTGAGTTGTATCTCTAGTAGTGGTGATGGTTTTCTCACTGATCCATCCACTTTCCTCCCAACTTCCTTTGTGACTAAGAAGACAAATTATGAGATACATAGGAAGCTGAGATTATATATTATTTTTGCCCATGCCCATGATTTGGAGCTTTCTGGCAGTTAAAAAATCAGGCCTGTAATGCTGTTTGGATATTAGAGGTGTTCCAGGATATGTTTGGGTACCTCCATGTATCTGTTGAAGTATCTTCCAACTTGGAAATTCTGTGATTATTAGGTCCTTTCTCTCCTGCAACTCTTAAAATCCCTGTTTCCTTTCCAGTCTTACTTCAGTCTCCTCCTTTTATAGGAGATCTTTCCTGATGTCCCAGTTGTTAGTTTTTTTCCCTTACTCCTTGAAATAGTTTCTATAGATTTAAATGTTTTGTATTTTTCCATTTGCTTATATGTATTCAACACAGAGAAGTATAACCTCACTGAGGGTAGTTTTTGTCTTTATATCTTCAGTACTATGCACAGAGTATGCATTTACCAAATGCATATAGAATAGAACCAAATGTTTATCATATACCCATTTTTCTATAGATGATATTGTTGGAAATGTCATAGAAATAAAAAACATGGCCCCTTACTGATATTCCAAATAAAGTGCTGAGATTATCACTTTGTATTCTGCAAACAGAAATATGTCTAAGATTAATAAGAATAACTGAGCCAAGATCTTGTTATTCTTAGTGTTTATCTTATATTTTTATTTTTTGTTTTTTCTATATGGTTAACCACTATAGGCATGTAAAAAAAAATTAACTAAACCATTGTCAACTTAATTTCCAGGTTTATTCCTTTAGCATACACATTTTTCAGGTCTATAAATTTTCATTTTCTCCCCAATGCTGTCTAATGATCATTAATCAATTAGGATGTAGGTCTGAAATATCAGCGAAAGGCTTTCCTTACAGAAGTTGAATAGGTTTGATAAGATTGGTAGGAAATGAAATTTTTATGGATTCTTCTGGTAAAGCAATATGAGTCAGATTATTGCAGCTTAGTGATGCTTTTCTCACTCTATGTGGTATTGTTTTTCAGGACCAGTCCTACAGCTGTGGTAGAAGAAATGTGGTGTATATAAAATTTGTGATAGCTGGGAGAAATTCTGGTAAGTGTTGCTGCATTTATTCCTAATAGCTTTTGTTAGATGATGGTGGCCCATAAAAGATGGTTGCTTCCTTGTTCTTTGCCTCTTTAAAATCTGTGTTAAGCTGAGAGAAGGCAAAATTTTATGATGATGAAATGTAGCTCTGCTTCTATGTTTCCTGTTACTGACTGCAATTTTTGTTGCCGCTGCTGTTTCTAAGGAATATGGTATTTCCCAGGTTTAATAAGCATTGCCTTCTGGGCCAAAGGCAAAGGATATTGTTGACAGCTTAATTTACTTAGTTTCTTGTGTTTTCTCTGCTATCACTGTAAGATCAAAGTAATAAGCCTCTTTGCTGAGAGAATAAGAATGAGAGAGAGACAGAGACACAAAAAGATAAAGGGGTAGAATACAGAGCAGAAAAATCTTGAGATTCTGTGTGTCTGTTTAAGCAGCAGAAGAATGCTAATTGCATTTGGGACATGGAGAATTAGGGGGAACCAGAATGACTGGTAGCCATTTAACATATCAGTATTTAAAGGCCATTAGGACAAACTGCCTTCAATTTGACAAAAATCAACGAATAGACATTTGTTGAGAGCCTGTACTGTGACAGGGAATAAAAATGCAAAAGTGAGATAATCCCTATCCCCAAAGAGCTTACAACATAATACATTAGTAGAAAGAGTTCTTCATCTGCAAAATAAAGAGATAGGCCTCAATGGCCTTCTGAAAGGACCCTTATAACTCTAAATTTATCATTCTAAGGCTAGTTTAAGGACTACCTTAAAAACTAGTGGAAAAAAATTGATGTTTCTTCATCTGTAACTTTCAAGACTTTCTAAATTTATGGTATGGTATTTTAGAAGCTAGTGCTAAGAGGTTGAAGGTTCTATCCAGCTGGTTAGACAAACTTTACAAACCAAGTCCCCATATGAGCATGAATCTTGTAGAAAGATAGATCATTTATCACCAGTGCAATCAAGATAATGGATTCCTACATTTAGAGTTGGAAGGGACTTTGTAATCCACCAACCTATTTTACATATTAAGAAACTAAGGTACAGAAAGCAGTAGCATGTAAATGTCTGAAATGGGATTTGAACTCATCTGATCTCCAAGTCCAGTGCTCTGTCCATCGATCCATATTATTTTGTCCAACGATGATGATAATATTCATTCCTTGCCATACTCTACAACTAGTCAGTGAGTCTCAAATGGCTTCTTTTATTTGCCAATCATCTGGTCTGGTTCTTGTGGGTGGTATTTGGTCTGGGTTTTATTTAAATTTGGAAATTGACAAAATTTCATTTAGAAACAAATAAGATAAATATGTTTTAAAAGGAGGAAGGTAGGAAGTAGATTGAACTGTCAGCTTCATATTACCTTTTAGAGACTTCCTGTGTGGGAAGAAGGTGTGAGAGAGCAAAGGAGAGAAGAGAGAAATATTCAGGAAATGAATGGAGTAGGTTAACATGAGCAAGACATTATTTTTGTGGAGGTGATACTTTCATTTCTAATCTTTTTTCACATAGGTAGTACCTTCTCTGAACTCTGAAAGTTAGATAATTTGCCAAAATTTCTTAGGCATGTACTACTGAGGAGTTGAAAGCATCTTTACCGCCTTTAGTAGTGTGTAGAGAATTGAATGTGTTAATGGTTCAGACTGTGCTTGGAGTAAAAAACAGCTTTATTTCAAAGCTTTTCTTTTCAAATATATACTTTTTTTGATAACCTTTGTTTTTATGTAACCTTCCTTTCCCAATATATCTTTCCCTTCTTCTCAGAGCCATTCCTTATAATAAAAATTTTAAAAGGATAAGAAAAACCTGGCAAAATGAATCAACATATCAAAAAAGTATTACATAATATTCAGTGTTCCACATCCATAGTCACTCACTTCAACAAAGAAGAAGGGAGAGGTGCTTTCTGATAAGTCTTCTGTGGAGCCTTCCATTGAAGTAATTTCATGTAATCTTAGAAAAGAAAGAGACGTCAGAAATCATCAATTCCAACCTCCATGTGGTGGAGAAATCATCTGGGCATCATCCCTGAGAGATGGTTATTCTCCATCTGGTTGAATACTCTCACTACTCTATAAGACAACCCTATTCCATCTTTAGAAAACTATAAATCTGAAGGATTGTATGGACTTGTCTAGAGTAGTGATCCTCAAAGTGTAGTCCATAGACCCTAGGGGTCCCCAAGATCCTTTCAAGAGTTCTGCAAAATTATTTCCCTAATTATATTAAGATATTATTTCCCCCCTTCATTGCCTTATTTCGTGAGTTTACGGTGGAGTTCCTGAAAGGTTATATAACTTGTGAATTAAAGCTTTATCTGTAAACATGAATACTGAGTAAATATATCACATGCAGAATTGCACTTTAGCATTACAAATGGATAAATCTACAGAAACACTGCAGACTGTTATCAGTACCAACTAAACTAAAAGAAGACCTTCTTTAAGTCTATGCTTGGCAACAAATATATATGGTGCTGAAATATTTAAACTTTGTGAACTTTTATTTAACTGGAACAACTCTTCGCATTTGCTCTGATAGTAAAAGTAATGATAGGGAAAACCTGCTGGTGCTTTAGCAGGAATCAGTATGATGGCACCAAACTGTACTAGTTGTAATTGTTTTCACTGTTGTCAAAAACTTGAAATAATGAAAAGAAAAGAAAAACTTGGTTTCCCTAGGCTAAGGACATCAGTAATGCGTCCTTGATAAAGCCATAAAAATTATTTTATGCCCAAATCATGTATCCATTTTGACCTTATTTTGGTATGGGTGTGAGATGTAGGTCTTTGCCAAGTTTTTGACATGTTATTTTCCAGATTTCCAGCAATTTTTGTCAAATATGAGTGAGTTTTTATTCCACAAGTTCAAGTTTGGTAGTGTATCAAATACTAGATTACTAGGCCCTGATTATTATGTCATATGTATCTAATCTATTCCATTGATATTTTTTATCCAGTACCAAATGGTTTTGATGATTGCTGCTTTTATAATAGAATTTTAAGTCTATTGCTGTTAGTCCATAGTCCTTTGTATTTTTTTTTCATTAATTCTCTTGATATTCTTGATCTTTTGGTCTTCCAGATTAATTTTGTCATTTTTTTTTCTAGTTCTATAAAATAATTTTGGCAGTTTGATTGGTATGGCACTGAACAAGTAGACCAATTTAGGCAGAATTATCATTTTTATTCTAATAGCTCAGCTTATTTAATTTTGATATTTTTCCAATTGTTTAGATCTGACTTTATTTGTGTAAGAAGTTTTTATAATCGTGTCCATGTAATTCTTAGATTTGTCTTGGCAGGTAGACACCCAAATATTTTATTTTGTCTATAGTTATTTTTCTTTTTCTGTGTCTTGATGATGGACTTTGTCAGTAATATATAAAAATGCTGATGATTTGAGTGGTTAATTTTATATCCTACCACTTTGCTAAAACTGTTGTTTTCAGTAGGATGATTTTCTAGGATTTTCTATATCATCATTTCCTCATTGATAAATGTGATTTTTTTGATGACATTTAGACAATCTACACAAGTCAGTCAGCTAATATTTTCCAAATGGCTAATGCATTATCTTATAAAATTACCTATCAACAAAAAATCCATTCAACAGATTTTAACATAACAGTTTATTGATATGGTTTCTGATTCCCTGTTGCAACTAACTTTGAAGACATAACAAAAATTTATAAATTTAAGATGACTATAGTACAACTTCCTTATATTAAGCCAAAATCTACTTCTCTAAAGAAATCTGTAATCTGAAGCACCATCAACATAATTTTATCAGTTAATAATTGAGGAAATCAAAACCAAGAAAAAATTAAATCATTTGTTGAAGGTTATATAATTATTGGTATTCTGAAAGAACCCGGTATCCAGATATTCTGTCCATAGAAGCTACTTTCAGATATTTGAGATGTCATTTCCTCCCGGACTTATCTTCTTTGATTTAAACATTCCTTTCAGCTATTTCTCATAAGCTCTTGTTTCCAGCCCCTGATCTATCCTGCTTTCTATTTTCTTGGAAATTTTCTGTTGGTATTCTATGCAGTGCCCTTAAGTCAATTCAAAGAGATGGACTGACTTCAGAATCAGGAAGAAAGACCAAGGTTCAAGTACAGTGTATAAGTCTTAGGCACATCATGGAGCTTCTCAGTGACCCAGGTATTTTTGGTCTGCATTGCTAGAGGTAGTTTTCCTCAACAGAAACTATTTTCTATTTTCTATCTACTATTTAGAGTTCCCTACTAAAATGAAACCGTGGCCTGATCGCACTAAAATTACTTTCTATAATCTGGCTACTATATTGGTCAGTGGTTTTACATATTACTCTCTTTATTCTCTCCTCTTTTTTGTCCTCTTTCTCCTCCTTTCTACTGCTCTTTCTCCTTTTTCCTCTTTTCTTCCCTTTCTCCTTTTTTCACTTTCTCCTCCTCTTTCATGTCATTCTTCCTTGTCCTCTTTTTCCTTTTTTTTCTCATTTTTACTGACCTTGTCTCCTTTTTTCCCTTTCTTCTCTTTTATCTTCCTCTTCTCTTCTCTCTCTCCTTTTTTTTTCTTTCTCCTTTCTCCCACTTTGCTTTTTTCTTTCTACACCTTCTCTTCTCTTTCCCCTTTTCCTTTTCTTTTTTCTTTTTCCTCCTTCTGCTAGTCCTTCTCTAATTGGATTGGGAAGAATTTCTTAAGAACAGTTCCACTAAAGTTGTGCATTATCAGCACTCACAGAGCCATTAGTAGTAACTTTTATACCACTCTGCAGTATGTCCTTTCTTTCTCATCACCACAAATCTTACAGATCCATGTTCAAGCTTTGTGATTTCATGGAAAAACCTAGTTTTTACGTGGTTTCGATGAAATATGGGCATATTTTGGGAGTTCATAATTAAAAATTAATTGTAATATATTGTAGAAGCTCAAAAATATTAATGTTTTTATATTAATATAACTATGTTAATATGAAGTCGGGGAAAAGGTGCATATGTAATTAGCTTAATCTATGGCAATATCTAATCAGAAATTAAATGGGGGTTTTTGAGACCCTTCTGAATGAAAGAATTGAGTAATCTCTTTCATTCATCTCCTTTTCTCCTAACCTAATTTGAATAGCCCAAGATTGACACCTTAGTGGTTATTTAGTTTCATCTATATAGATGAGGATACCGAGTCCTGTAGAAGTAAAGTGATTTGTGCAAGCTCATATATCTATTAACAGTCCATGGCAAGACTTGAACTCAAGTAATGAGACTCCAAATTCAAATGTAAACCAACTAAGTCTTCTGGGGCAACTAAATATGTGGCTGTCAACTGAGACCAAAATGTGATGACTCAGAGTCCACATGTTCCCATTATTAATTCAAGTTAGACTCATATTTTAAAAATTCAACTGCTGGTCTCTTTAAATATGCTTGTCATTAGATAACTTCCTAAACTAAATGGCATTTCAGTCAGGGCTAGCCCTTACATGCATCAAACCCAGTGTTTCTGGTGTTAGGAATATGTGCACAGGGAGGAGGGAGATCTCATTACAGATGAAGTATGGGCTAGGTATTTTGGTACTTGTCAATGTTTATTTTCATCAGTTCATGAGGGATATTACAATCTGGCTTAAAAAGAGACAGCAGATAGACTTTTGTAGTCTAACATGGCTGTGTTTGCTGAAGCTGAACCTCTGAAGATAGCACATGTTAGGTTGTGATATAGGGCAATCCACCACCAGAAACAATTTACTTAATTATGGGCTTTATTTTGGGAAGGTAACTATTCCTTTTGTGAAGGATATTTTGGGAATTACAAACCCAGCATCTAGGCCAGTATTATCTCCCTAGTAAAGGATGTGGTGTAAATATCTGTGGACATAAATATCCTTCAAGTATTCTGCTATGATATTATTTCGACTCATGTATCCTTTATTTTTCTTTTTCTTGTAATCTCTCTCTTTCCTCTGACATGAAAATGCATTATGTTATGGAAATGCATTCAAGAAGTCAAGAGGAAAGAAAAGAATAAAGATTTCATTTCAGATGACCAAGACAAGAAATATGTTTATAGAAAAATAGGTGTCAAATTTTTCTTATCTAACTGTTCCCCTACTAGCAGTATCATCAAAGGTTATTTTCAGGACTTTAAAATTTGGGTTCAAGAGATACACATTTCAGTTTTCTTTCACATTCCCTATTTTTCAGGAACCTCTTGGGACTGAGGAGTTGGAGACTTCTAAAGAACCTCTACTTTCTAAGCTCCATGAAGTCAGTGCCGGCTAGAATCTTGAGCAGTTCAGATTCTGCCTCAGATCCTTAAAAACTGAGTGGTCACCTAATCGTTCTCAGCCTCAGTTTCTTCATCTGAAAAATGAGAAGGTTGAGCTCAGTGACTCTCTGAGGTTACTTCCAACTCTAAATATATGATCCTAGGTATAGCCAAGGTCTACTTCAAGGACCAGTAAAAAAAAAAAAAAAAACAACAATAACAAAAACCTGATTAAACAAGCCCCTAAGAAAGTAACTTTTTGAAAATGAAGACCTATTTAATATTAATAGTGTTATTTAACACAATTCTGTAGTCTTTCAAGAGTTTTCAATACAATAACTGTTATTGGGAGGTAGGCAGGACTGACATTTATTGAATGCATTTTATGAGCAGGAGAGGGATGGATAGAATACAAGTCCAAAGTCAGGATTGCCTAGCTTTGTTTAACAATTAGTTCTCCAAGAAACAAACAAAAAAAAAAAATTGTATTCATGGTACCCTACATTTCTGAGGTATAAAGGTCTGCACTGAAAATTGCTAAATTTTTAAAAATTTAATAAAATTTAAAGTACATTTCTGAGGTATAAAGGCCTGCACTGAAAATTGCTAAATTTTTAAAAATTTAATAAAATTTAAATTTGTTTGAATTTGTTCAATTGTTAACAATAATTGTAAATCAGTTTAGCTACCTCTAACACTTGCTTAGCACAATACCTGATACACAGTAGGTGCTTAATAAATGTTTATTAATTGTCTCCAGCACACTCTGACTTTGCATAATGCCAGATATACATTAAGTGCTTAAATGTTTATTAATTGAATAATCACTGCACACTCTGACACCATAGTCAAGTCATTAGACTTTGCTGAGTCTAATAATTCTACATGGTTTCTTCTAACATGAAATATATAATACCTATGTGAACTTTTTTGTTTCTTTTTAGAGGCATTTGGTGTTTAGTCACACATCTAGTAAGTGTCTGAAGCTACATTTGAACTCATGTCCTCCTGACTCCATAACTGGTGTTTTATCCAGTACTCCATCCAGCTGCTCCCTATGTGAAATTATAAGACAATTTCAGTCTGCATTGGTGGAGGAAAGTCCCATATAGGGGCCACCCACATTGTTAAAATCATAGGTCTGAGTGAATTATTAAGCTTATGTGGAAAAGAAGCACTGAAACAGAGAAAGGTTAGGGAACAAAATTAAATATAACTAGTCCTAGAATTTTCATTTTAATTCAATTCCCTTTTCATTGCTATTTCTACTAGCTCTTACTGGCTTTTTAGAACAAGAATGTGTTTTGCCCAGAGGAAGATGGAGAAGGTTCAAATATAGTATATATACATGTTTCTTTTGGATTGTGAATTTTGATCCTAGAAGGTATTTGATCCTACACCAGTCCCACACGGAGATAAGCTATATTTTTCATTATCAGATAGATTCCTTTGGCTCTTAACCCAAACTTTTTGATGCTGCACTAAGGACATCTCTTTTATGAGGATAAAAATCTGTGCTTTGGCCATTTGCAGTAACAGTCTAAAACTAAGTACTGCCCATTCTTGCCTGTGGATAATTTTCATCTGAAATAAATTTCATGCGCACAAATTATGTACATATTAAGAGAGTAACCTTTTGGAAAGGGGCCTAATGCATTCATTGCCATAAGGGTGAGCTAAATTTTCTGGGAGAGCCATTGTGATTTTTTCTTCTGAGAATATATATTTTTTCTTCTGGAATATATATTGAGAATATATAGTAATGGCTGACATTTATATACAGCATTTATAGAATATTTTGCATGCATTATCTCATTTGAGCTTCACAACAACCTTATGAAGTATGCCTTAAAGGCATCATTAATCCTGTTTTACCAAAGGAGAAGTCAGGACTTAGACAAGTAACTATCTTTGGTGGGATCTGAACTCTGGTCTTCCTAAATCCAACAGCCTTATTCATTGTACAAGACTGCCTTCGTCAAATTACAACTAATTTAATTAAATGTATAGTTGTTGGGTTTTGTTTTTAGAGGAACAGAAAGTTTTTGGATTGCATTTCCACATTAAAATCAGTCTACTTTGCTAAGTCAATCTTTTATTACAAGGGAGTGTGAAAGACTTAAAAAAAGTTCACCTATGTCACCCTAGCTGGAGTGCAGAGAGCTTACTCATAGGTCAAGATCTACTCTAATCGCTGAGAATTTTGACCTATGCTTTTTCTGATGTTGGTGAGTTTGCCCTTCTTTAGGCAACATAATGTCTACTAGGATTCCATGAGCTCCTTATGTTTATGCTGAATTTAGTTCAGTAAGTTCAGACACCAGATGAGCTCAGCCCACTATATCTCAGAACTTTTTAGCTCAAGAGATTTTCCAGTCGGAGCAGCTAGGTGGCGCAGTGGATAGAGCACCAGCCCTGAATTCAGGAGGACCCGAGTTCAAATCTAGTCTCAGACATTTAACACTTCCTAGCTGTGTGACTCTGGGCAAGTCACTTAACCCCAGCCTCAGAAAAGAGAGAGAGAGAGATTTTCCAGTCTTAGACATCCCAATAGCTGGGATTACAGGCGTGCACAACTATGTCTTACTATACTTAATCATGTCAAACACATAGTTGAATGTTCAATAACTGATGATAATGCCCCAAGTTGGACAAATTTAAATAATACAGAATTGTGATAAATTTGCAGACATGTTTTAATAGTCTAAAAATAGGAATAGACTTAATATTTAGATCCTAAAATATAATTTACAATTATTTTAACTTGTTATTCTTCATAAAGAGATCATGATGAACAAAGTAAGAGACATAAAGAAAGTGACTATTTTAAATTTGGACAGCAAGGTAGAGAGAATGGACAAAAGGTAACCAGAATAGCCCAAGATTTGTTAAAACCTATAACTTAGACTATTGAGAATTTGCAGGCTGTCTTTTGTTCCCATTAAATCTAAGAAATTTGCCAATTCAGGGACAGCCAGCTCAGTTGTGTAAATTTGCCATTGCCTCATTTGCCCCTTGATACTTGAGCCTGTCTTTAATAATTATAATTAGGTACATAAATTTAAATTTTCTTTTCAGTCTTCCAATTTTGAAATGTTAGTGATATCTTCTTAACAAGTTAGACATATGGCTAACCATGACATGTTCCACCAGTGTGTCAGTTTTATATAAATTTCTGAGAATCTATTCATTCAGCAAATCCCTATTGAATAAGAAAGTGTGTCTTTATTACAACAGATTCCCATTTTAAGGAGGCCTGATCCATTAATCCAAATGTACAAAATAGATAAATTTGGCCAGAGAGAGAGATTATTTGCATTACCAAAGATTCTTCATTTTACATTTTACAAAAACATTCACTACCACATTTCTTTCAGATAAGAACAAGGAAAGAATAAGTCTGTGACTAGGAAGGATGCCTGTTAACATATGAAAGAGAGAGCACCAAATTATTCAATTCCTATTTTCCTTCTATGTTCTCTGTAAATGGAAAATGATCTGACTGGAAAGAGTAAAGCAAAAACTGAAACCCCAAATTAGTGAAGAGTTAGTTTAGAGAGCATTTGGCTGCTTTTAAAAACAAAGAAAAAGAAAAGAACTCCATCATCCCCAACCTTTCAAATGTCTTTGTTGAATTATTTACTATAAGTAGTTTTTGAGGAATCATGGGGGAAATTAGATACATGAAAGCTAATGCTATCCTAATGTCTTTATAGAACACACATATCAGGGGTGTCTTGGTAGTGCAGTGGACAGAACACCATCCCTGGAGTCCGAAGCCAGACATTTGATACTTACTAGCTGTGTGACAATGTCACTTAACCTCATTTGCCTCACAAAACAATCATTCAGCAAGCATTTATTAAGCACTTACTAATTAATTAATTAAGCACTAAACTAAGTTTATAGAATGCAGTTTTTATCTTAATTTTAAATTCTAGCATTAACATGTAGCTTAAAACTAGCTTAACTGTCATTTCTTAAGAAATATTGAACTCCAGTTTATTTCCTTCACTTAACCCTTATCTGGGATGAAGATAAACTGGTTGGTTCAGTTTTCAAAAAAAGGGAAAAAAGATGAATTCTGGAAATGACACAAGAAAGCTTACTATTTCTATTTATCTACTTATCCAACGTCTGTTTATCCCATCCTCTCTCTCCTCATCGTGGGTTCCTTATCATCCACTGCTTATTTCACCTTTCCAATTAGATTTTCCACAGGCATCTCAAAAGTCATCATGTCCAGAAGAGAAACTCATTTTCTTTCCCCCTTTTCTATCCTTCCCCTTTCTGTCAAAGGTGAGACACAGCTTTGGAATCATCCTTGACTCTTCTCCTTTTCTCATTGCACATATCCAGTCCATTGCTAAATCTCATCCACTCTTTCCCTTCTCTCTTTCAATTCACACCATAACCCGCCTAACTGAAATCCCCATCACATCTTACACTGTTGGCAATGGCCTCCTATTGGTCTTCTTGCTTCAGGTCTCTTCTCCTCTCCAATCCAATCCACAAGCATTCCAAGTACATTCTGGATCAGTAAACAGAATTATGCTTTAGAAAATGGAATTGGGTTGTCCATGGGAGAAGCAAAGATTGTGTGACAACTTCTCTGAGATGTAGAAATGGGTTGTAATAGATTATCTGAAAGGCTGCTTTCATGATTGTAATACATCCTAGTGCAAAATTAAAATGGAGTAATTACTTTTCAGATAGATTATAATTTTCATTAATTTAAGAATTATGTACTGTTTAATATTAAAATCTTTTGATCTCTTTAAATAATAATAGCTAACATTTATTTAGTACTTCAATGTTTGCATAGGCCTTTGAGCCTCAAAACAATCCTGGGAAGTATATGCCATTATTATTACTTTTTTCTGATACAGGCATTGAGGCAAACAGAGGTGGGTCTAATGCTCTGGCTCGCCTAGCTGCCTGTTTAGTTGTGTTTATTTTGTGAAATTATACAGCTTATATTAATGGGTATGTTAAGCTCTACAATGCCTCTCATACATAACTCATCCCTTTTAGTAGTATTGCCATAGAGAATGAATTTATACTTGCTAATATATTTTTAAAGAACATCTGATCTCTGAGCCCCTCCAGATTGTCTCCAATAGAAAGCCGCTGTATGTTAGGGTAGAAATGACAGGAACTTTTCCAGGAAGTAGCTACTCCCTCCTGGAGTTTATGCTAAAAGAAAAGGAAACTGAGCACACTCTGGCATAGGTTCTAGAATTTTAAAGAGCCAATATCATGAGATTTTGACAAAGGATGTGGGGGATCCTGTAGAAAAGAAATTCTACAAGGGAAGTAAGCTCAGGGAAGAAAGGACCAAACTCAGAAAATGACAGGGGGGAAAAAATTCAGGATGAATAAAAAAGTGCAGTTACAGTTCCTGTAACTAAAGTTCAGAGTGAGCTGAAGCTAGTGAGGACAGGAATGGTTTTATGGTCAGGAAGAGAGAAAGAACAAAATAAGGATAGGACTAGTCTCCTAATAGAGAAAAGTAAAGTTGTTTAATTATCTAATTTCCAATTTTCTAAAGTGTTTTAATTTTCTCTGTTTCATCTGCAAAAGAGGATGACTTTTGGAAAAGCATAGAATAAAAATGACTGCTAGAAAGTTGATCCCTGAAATAAGTAATAAAATAATAAGGGAACTCTTTTTTTTTTTAATCAAACCTTTTTGTTTTCAGAATATATACATGGATAATTTTCAGCATTCACCCTTATAAAATCTTGTGTTTTAAATTTTTAAGGGAATACTTTTTAATTTAAATTGTTAAAATTTGATTTAATATTTACCTGGCTCAGATGAATCGCATCCTTTAACTACTTGAAGAACATGTGCCTCTTATTATTAAGTTGGTTATTGTCTGGTTAACATTAAAATGTCTTAATTTTCTCGACCATGATATATAATTAGTTATCCAAGGTAAATGTTTTGCTTAATCTTCAATTTAAAAATGATCAGATCTTCCAAGCTAGTTTCATCTCTAGCATGTCTTGCCCTAAACTATTGCATTGTTAATATCTCGGTGTTTTTACTCTGCATTAGTAAGGCTTTCTCATTTAAGTAACAGCCAACTGAATTGGTTTTTTCCAGTTTTTTAGAATTAATGGCATCCTCTACAAGGACTTCACCCACTAATATTCTCTTCATCATGTTTCCACAGCACTGCCCAATGGCAGAGAACTTCATATTTAAAAACCAGCATCAGTGTCAAGACACATTCTGCCTTTGTCAGGGTTTGTGGCCATTTAATTGTCCCATTTATCCCCTGCCAAAAATTTTAGATGACTACAGGGTCAGCCCATTTATATGTGTGCCCTCGCTAAGAGAACCCACATTTCAAAATATATCTCAATTTAATTTCTGTGTCACTGTGACTTCTCATTCCATGGGAATGATTAAAACTGCCATTGTGGCTATACTGTTGTATCAAGTGCTCACCAAAATAAACAAACAAAAAAGCCGACTGCAAGAATGGCCTAAAGATGCTGGTTGTTTTTCAGATAGTTACAGAGAAAGGTTCGCTGTGTAGGAGGAAGGGTATTTTCCAAAGTGAAGGTGTTATAAAAACAATGAAGTATGTTTTAAAAGACAGAAAAGAGAAGATAATACAAATAAAGATTTGTGCTTTTAAATATTAAATTTAATGAGGGAAAGTGCATTTTAACATTGGATAATCTCTAAATTTTCTGCATGCCTTAAATGGGGATACAAGAAAGGCAATGAATAGTTCCTTCCCCCCCTGGAGACCTGTGAATTGGAACACCCCAAGTTTTACAGAATCATAGTCTTGGAGTTGGAAGAGTCCATTCTGTAGCTGAACAAGAATTCCTAAAAAATCCTATAGCCACAAATCTGGCAAGAGGTCATCCCTGCATATACTTGAAGATCTCTAAGGAAAAGAGAAGGATTGGACTCCTTATCCATTGCTCATGAGCCTCAGTTTCCTTATCTCTGAATCTCACAGGTTTACTATGAGACTCAAATGAGATGTCTCCTAAGTGCTTTGTAGACTTAAAGCTTGTGTAAAAGCTATATATAAATATTATAAATATTAAAAGACATCCAAGGCTATGCTGGCAAAAAAACAAACTGATTCTTGGGAGGAGTGAAGGGATTTTAGTTTAATCTGAATTATTAAAATTTTTTTCATCAGTTTCTTAAGTCTAGACAATCAACAGAACAATAAACTGAGTAATGATTTATAGCATTTTCTGACTTGTAAGGTGTAAATACTAACCCCAAAATTTTAATAGTCAACATAGGACCTATAAGAGCTGGCTCTAGTACACCCCTGGAGATGTCAAGTAAAATTAATGGCAGCCTCACTGCTTAATGAATTTTTCTAAAATACTTGGTATGACTGTAATGCAATGAGGGAATGTATGGTTTTTTTGGTGGTTTTTTTTTTTTTTTTTTTTTTTGGCCTCAGATATTTAAAAGGATAGCTCTTTAGGGCCTTCAGATAGCAGAGTTCACTTTCCTTTTGAGAGATGACATGCTAACTGACTTAAGCCAGATTTTCCATTTATTGTCCTTAACCTTTCTTATGACTTAACCTCCCTATGCACCACAATTCTGGCTGCCACCCACCAAGTTTCCCCTCCCCTTCTGGGAAGAGGAATACCCTGTCTTTTTAGCACCAGAAACCATAGAGGTGCTGAGTAAACAGCTTTTACCTGAAAGACTAGAGTAAATCATTGTTACCTGGTGGTTTTTATCATTACATTTTGAAAGACCTTCCTTTTGAAAAGGCTATTCATTTTCTGGATGTAGTAGTACTGTTTTAGTTTGGTATTTGACTTTGTATTTATAGGAGAAAGGAAAAAGAGATATTAATCATTTCTGTGCTATTCACAGATGCTTTTATTTTATTTTTTTTTTAATCTAGAATTTCTATACTATCTGATAGGGTCACAGAATAATTGCTTACATTTGATTTGCAGATCTAAAGTGCACATTTTCCTTGGCTTATCCAAATGTTAGACTTTTTAAAAATTTTTCCATGAATTCTTTAAGGGTAACTACAATCTAGTAGTTTTTATTCATATTGTAATGAATATTCTTTTTGTGTGTATTTTATCTGTTAGCTATTTGCTGTAGCCTTTGTAATGTGTTCACTCCCTTGAGAAATATGGGGGGAAAAAACTAATAAATAGTTATCCTCCAATTCAGGAAAAACAGTTCTTTGTACATAGAATATTAAGTTGCTTTCCAGAATATATTTAATTGAGAGCAGTTAAATAATGTAATGGATAGAGTCAGGAACATTTGTCTTCCTTAGTTCAAATCTAGCCTCCAAAATCATTTTCTGGCAATCCAAATTATATCTGGCAAGTGACTTAATCCCAAGTGCCTCAGTTTCTTCATTTGTAAGATGAACTGGGAAAGGAAATGGCAAACTCCTTCATTATCTAAAGAAAAATCTAAATCAAATGAAAACCACAAAACCTGACTTCATAAAGTCAGACATGACTGAAAAATGACTGAAGAACAAAGTTATCCTTTAGAAAGCATTGCCTTTTTAATTCTTCAGGTTTCCAGTCCTCAGTTGTTAAAGAATAGTACTGATTTTTCATCAGGTTCTTTTGACTCAAATACAGGGATATGGAAAATTAAGAATAATAAAATAACAATAATTCACATTTTCATAGCACCAACTATGTGTCAGACACTTTACAATAATGACCTCCTCTGCTTCTTATAACAACCCTGAGAGGTAGGTGTGTTGTTATAGTAGTTAATGTTTATACAGTGATTTGTTTGCAAAAAGTACTTTACATATGTTATCTCACTTGATCTTTAGAACCACGCTGTCTTAAGATATAACTAAGGAACTACTCAGATTGAAAGTTAGAACTAGAATGGACAGTGTCTGGCTCATAGTAGGTGCTTAATAAGTCTTTATTGACTGATTTCAGAAATCGGTCTATTTCTTCTCATTTTATAGCAGAAGAAATTGGCTCAGGAAAGTTGAGGGACACATAGAAGATGACCCAGTAGGTTAATTCCACCTTTTAAGCAGGGTCTCCTGGTCTTACCTGCATCTTCTTGTATGGCTGGCTGATCCAACCTTTAAATCCTTTTCAGAAAAAATGTCAAATCAGCATTCTTTGCTTCCTTCCCCCTCCCATTCCCCATGCATGGTACATTTCTATCCTGATTGTGTCGTTTTTTCCCCCAGTTAGCTATAATTATAGGGAGAGGTTTGGTTTGGATATAACCACAAGCTCAGCAGTTTTTCCTACTGTCCTGGTAGGCTACCAAGGCCAAAACACAGGGCCATGTAAATGATAGCTCATTGGACGCCTCCAGTTTTGTCCACATCAGCTTTAGGGACATCACTTTCCCTTCTTTTCTTTTTTTTTTTTAACTTTATATAAAATTTTTGATATATTTTGCTTTTTATTATCACCCACATTCTCCCTGTATCTCCCTCTCTTATATCTAAAAATGTTTTTTAAAAGAGAGAAAATGAATTTGGCAAAACCATTGAATACATCAAAAAAAAATTTCTTATATATTCAATATTCCACATAGCAGGCCTACCCACTTCCTTTAAAATAGAGTGGGAGCAATAAAGGGGTTCTTCTCATTTTTTCTTTGGAGTCAAGCTTGTTCTTTGTAATTTCTCAATATTCATTTGATAGTTTTATAATTGTTAATAAAAGGTCTTACTCAAGTAGGAAGTTTTTTGTTGCTGCTATTTATTGTAGCCTCTCTGTCACCTGCTATCTAGTTAAAATAATTCAGGATTTAAGCATAATAATTTTTAAGTACTTCTTATAATATCCTCATGTTTAAAATAATAATGCTTGTGTTCCTCTCTCACTGGTATTCATTCTTAATCAACTTGTCCCTTTTTGGAGCATTATCCAGAATGAACAGTGGACCTTTAACTATTTAAATATAGTTTACAACAATTACCATCAAAATTTCTGTATGACAAAAAATTTTAAGTTTACCCCACAACATCAGTACAAAGTAATGTTTTTATATGTTTTTGTAGCCCTGGAAGTAGAACCTGGATCTCCTGACTCCAAAGCTAATGCACTTTCTTCTGTATCACCTGCTTCCCCAGTATTCTGCTAAGTAACTACAGACATCATACCTGCCGAGGCTGATTTACCTGGCTTTTGCTTCCAACTGTGGTGTGGAATAGAAATAGTTTGTTTTCCTCTTCAGTCATTAAAGCGTATGGAGGGGAGCAGGAGGTCAGAGGAAGGAAATAGAGGCTGAGAATGAAGTGTAGAATATGATAGAAGAGGTTCTAAAATGGAATGTAAGAAGTAAGAAATGCTGAAAAAATCCTAAACTTATGGTCAATCCGTAATAAGACTGAATTATTCAATTACTTGTAATTTCCCAGCTAAAGTTGATCTCTTAGATTTCCTTCTCCAGCTCATTTTTCAGATGAGGAACTGAGACAAACAGGGTTAAGTGACTTGCCTGGGCTCACATAGCTAGAAAGTGTTTGTGATTTGAATTCAGGGATTGAGTCTTCCCTACTCCACATCTGCCACTCTAGCCTCTGAGCCACTCACTGACTTTGTTTATCCCTGTTATATTTGAAGAAGTTATTCTATTTGAAAATAATTATTTTAAATTAATTTATTAAATTAATTGAGGTCAATCTATGTCAAGCCCTCTCCAATCTAATTCAGCCCCCAAAGTGATTTTCTTACCAAAGTGCAAGTCTGATCATGTCATTTCTCCCCCATTTTCCTTCCCCAATAAACTTCTTCGGCATCCTATTGCCTCCAGGATCAAATACAAAATCCTCTGGCCTTCAAAGTCCTTCATAACTTAACTTCCTTTTACCTCTCTATCTTATTCCCTACCATAAACCAATTCCAGACCTCTCTTTATTCATAAACCCAGCACTGTAATCCAATTTTGTTTCTTCCCAAGTACCTAGCAGAAGACTCCATACTCAATTGACCCAAGTTCAAACTTGTGTTAAATTCACATTTCATTTGGGGAAAGGAGGAGTAGTGCAAAGGCTAGTTTGCCTCAGTCAGATGCAAGGATTGATCTACTCCTTTAAAAGTCTGTCTTGTGCTCATATGCAAGAATCATTCCAGATCCCTCAGTCTCCTAGTGTCTGCTGGTGCAGTGAGAGGAAATGTCATGTCCTAGGAGATAGAGCATCTTAGCAATCAGATTGCAAGGATGCTGATACAGGATCACATAAAGTGAGCATGGGTATAGGACCACTGAAGAAGAAGGAATATGCTCCTACATCCCTGGGCAGGATCAAAACTCTAGTTGCCTCCACCTTGGTTACAACTCTGTTTCTCATCTTCTAACCTTAAAAACAGACCTAACTTTCTATATATAGAAAATTTGGGGGATAGTTTTATTTCTGTAGAACATTGTTCTTTATTTTTTATTTTTATTTTTCTTCTTAGGACTGGTTAGGCAAGTGAACAGCAGTTTGATGAAGATTTTATTTTCAAGATAGATTTATCTTGTGAAGGCCTTTTCCCTAGATGTGAAAATTTCTCCTATGTCTTTTCATCTTCTGTCATGAGCATAGAAGGCTTTTCTCCAACCTACTAACTAGGCCACAGGGTTGATATTCAGAGAACATGTGAGTATAGGCCTCTAAGGCTACCACATTGGAAACCACTAAGAATAAATTCTGTGATAGACCCTGCCCCCACACCAAGACCCAATCCCACTCCTACTATAGAGAACTCCACAGGAGCTCAAAGGCACATAAAAAAAGGAATTACTGAAATGGCATCAAAGATACATAAAGAGGAAGGAAGATTTATCCATATTTTTTCTTTTTACTTACAATTAACCATTTAATTTACAAATTGGAATAATGACTTCTCTAACTTTTTCATGGGCATCCTTAATTTACTAGAGCCCTCTCTACCCAGGCAAAAGTTTAAACATTTAGTAGATAAAATAAGAAACTAGAATAATTCTTCTGAAAACATCTCTAATTTATCCACTTTCTTGGTCAGTCATTCATTTTGTTTTTCTAACAATCATATCAAGACCTGTCTTTAGTAGCAGGTGGCCCAGGCCTTACAAGAGCTTAAGTTTCTTATTATAGTTAATAATCCAGAAATATTGTGGTTTCTCACTTTATACTAAGAGGTTGTTTTTTAATGTCTCTTGAACCTTCCATTGCCAACTTATCTGTTACTATTCTGCTTTTAGTAGCTGAATTAAAGAATAATAACCTTGGTATTTTCAGTACTCGAAGTACTTTGGTCTCTTCAGTCAATACTTGTAATATTGAGTTCTTAAATTACTTTCTCAGATTTTTTACTCTTTGGACTTTTCAAATTTAATTTCAGTATAAACTATTTAAATATTAGACTGTGGATCATGGAAAGGGAGCTTAGAGACTTTAACATCCTTTTCCCCTCATTTTAGAGAAGAAGAAGCTATAACTTGAAGCTTTAAGTGACTTGTCTGCCCACAACTATTAACAGGCAAAATATATAATCTAATTCTCTTGCTTCCCCAGTTCTAAAGATATTTAATATAATTTCTAATTGTTGTGTGATTTAACAAGTTTTCACCCTTCCAATATGGTCCAGAATCAATACAAATAAATTAACCAAGTATTTATTGTGCACATACTAAATGCTTAGTACAGTGCTAACCACTAAGAGAGATGACAAGAAGGGAAAAAGATAATAGTGCTTTTTGTATATGAACTGTTCTTTCTGAAATTGAACGGTATTGCAGTGGATATGAGTATCAGGCCTGAAATCAGAACTCATCTTTCTTTTACTAACTGTATCACCCTGGACAAGTCAGTTTGTGCTTGTGTGTTTATACAAATATACATATATATGCATACAAAATTTGTCTCTTACTGTTTTGTCAGTGTCCAGAATTCTTAACATTGAATCACTTCTTTATTCCAGAAAGCTTTCATTAAAATATGGAGATATTATAGCATTAATCAGCTCATTGAGTGAGACTTTAATTTTTAAAAAATTTAAGATAAATTAACTAGGGGCAGCTAGGTGGTACAGTGGTTAGAGCATCCGCCCTGAAGTCAGGAGGACCTGACTTCAAATCAGACACATAACACTTACTAGCTCTGTGACCCTGGGCAAGTCACTTAACCCCAATTACCTCAGCAAAAAAAAAAAAAAAAAAAAAAAAAAAGATAAATTAACTATTACCCTGGACTGGTGGAGAAAACATTGGACTGGGAATTAGGAGACCTGAGTTTAGCAGGACACTGGTAAACAAATAACAATCACTCCCACCAATTACCAGTATAATACAATATTCAATCTGCATTATTAACACCTTGACATCATGTTCTTAAATTTAGGCAGAAAGTAAAGTAATAAATTTTTTTTTTAATCCCTTTGCTGGATATTCAACATGTAAAACTGGTAACGATGAATTATGACTGTCAGAGCTGGCTCTAATATATTCTTACTTGAATTCTTGCTATGACTCTTCCCCTGGCTATGGGTGTGACCTTGGGAAAGGCCTTTATATTTCTCCCGCAAAATGAGTTGTTATTTGGTGATTTCAAATTTTATGTTACTGTGAAAAAGATAAAGATGATCCTAAGGGAATTAGACATGGGGATAAACAAGAAAAAGAAGTAGGATTAAAAAATCATGAGCATGAGATGGTACAACACTAGTGCCATGGGAAAGCTGGAGGCCATAAGATATTTCATGCTAGGGGACTGAAGGGGCCAGGAAAGGGAAAAAGGCAGTTGCCCAAAACAAGTCTCCTTCACAATTCAAGCTTTAACCAGTTGTGACCCTGGGAAATTCACTACACAAGATGAACGACATCCTCTGATACTGAAAGAATTGTCGGATGTGACTGCTGAGCCTCTATCAAAAATATTTGAAAGATGATTGAGAGAGGAGGTAGCAGTGGGGTTGGGGGAAGGGAAAAGGCACTAGAGGTTTAGGGAACAGCAAATGTGGTCCTGAGTTTCAAAAAAGAGAAGAGAATCTATAAAATAAATCTATAAAAAATTGTAAAGTGACTTTAAAAATATCTAAAGTGACTTTTTAAATTCTGAATTTAAGAAATAAAACAAGCATTTTCATAACATAGTAGAATAGAAAAAGAGGTGATTGTACATGAAATTACAAATCTATTATATACAACTTGCTATTTCTTTTAAATATATAATAGTTATCATGTAACTTTTTTTTTTTTTTTTTTTTTTTTTTTTGGCTAAAGCAGTTAAGGTTGAGTGACTTGCCCAGGGTCACACAGCTAGGAAGTGTTAAGTGTCTGAGACCAGATTTGAACTCAAGTCCTCCTCTTCAGGGCTGGTGCTCTATTCACTTCACCCACTAGCTGCTCCATCATGTAGCTTTTTTCCTTTTTTTCTTCTCTTTCAAACTCCACCCATTCCACCCTAGAGACATAATACCCTTAGACACAAATGTGTGATGGGGGAAGGGGAAGGGAGGAGACAGTTGTGAGTGTGTCTATATATAAACTTTTCTATATGTACCTCTATTTATCAGTTCTTTCTCTGGTTGCAAATCATATCTTCCTTCATATGTTCTTTATAGTTGATATAGGTATTTATCATAATCAAAATGGTTTAGTCATTCAGAATTGTTCTTAAAGCAATATTGTTCCTATGTACAATGTTCACTTGGGTTAAAAAAAAAAGTTTGACTTTGAATGGTTTATTAAATAGATGGCTAATGAACATCTAAGAAAAAAGATGATAACTATACAGGACCAGTAAAGATTCATCAAAAACATCAAAAGTAGCCAGGCTATTCTTATTTCCCTCTTTCTTTTATTTTTAAATTTTAATTTTTTTAACTAAGCTAGTAGATTAGGGGATTGCTGAAGATACAGTCTAAGTTTTAGCCAAATCTTTGGTAAAACATGTTGTGTTCTACTTGTAGAAAAGATGGCAAGATTTGTGTTAGATGACACTGTGAAATTAGTTGAACAGACAGACCCAAGAGTAGACATTCATGGTTCAGTGTCATTTGGCAAGAGACATATAGGAGAGTTATCCAATGATTTTTTTTTAATCATTGATTCATGTAAAAGCATAGATGGGCTGATTATCAAATTTGCAGTTGATTCAAAGCTGGGAGGGATAGCCAAACAACTAAATGGCAAAATTAGAATCCAAAAATATCTTGATTCAATAGATCATCAGTCTGACTCTAATAAGATGAAATCTAATACTGATAAATGTAACTTTAAACTCAGCTCAAGAAAGTTTTGAACGAGGCAAGATTAGAGAGCAATTTGTCTGAAAAAAAATGCAGTTTGCAATCTCAATAGAACAAAGAGAATAATGACTTACATACCACCTATTGTGTGCTGGACATTTTACAAATATCATCTCATTTGATCCTCAGTCCTGCAAGATGAGGTCTGTTATTATCCTTATTTTATTTTTGAGGAAACTTAACAGAGGTTAACTGACTTGCTCAGGGTCACACAGCTAATAGGTATTGGAGGTCGCATTTGAACTCTGATCATCTTGAAACAATATACCACAGTTTAAGAGACACTTTGAGAAAAGTGTGCTTAGAAAGAGGCTACCAGAATAAAGCTTTTCATTAGAAAAGCTTTGAATCCAGACCCACAGGGACATGCTTTGTGCAAGTGTTTAAAGGGCTGGTTTATGACCAAAAGATTAATTTTGTTCTGATTGGTATTAGAGGACAGAACCAGCATCGTAAGAAGTTGCAAAGAAGGAAATTCAGGTAAGCTGATGCTGAGAAAATCTTCCTAAAATTATTTGTTATCCATTTTAAGTGAAGTGAGTTGTCTTAGGAGGTAATGATTTCTACCTAACTAAAGGTCTTCGCACAGAACCTGGATAACCATTTGTTAACTATCTTCCATCTATTTTATATTTATCTTGTACATACCCACTTATTTGTATGTGGTCTTCCTGATTAGAACATAAGCTCCATAAGGTCAGAGGCTGATTTTTCTTTATAAGCTTAGGCACAGTGCCAGACAGTTATTGTTTGATAAATGCTCGTTGAGTGATATGTTGTAGCATAATTTATGTTTCAGGCCATACCAGAGGGGCCCTTAGAACTTTTCCTTACCCTGATGTGCAGGAAAACCAGTTTTCAAGTGCTTGGGTTAGCCATGACTGTTAGGGTGGCTTGTAGAATTGTTTATGGGAACACATTGCTGCTGCCTTCATTCAATATGTGATCATTTATTTCTTTATAGGGTTCTTGATCCAGAGTTGTTTATTAGCTCCCTGTGTATTATAAACATCTAATCTGTTACTGGATTCACAGCTTAGTTTTTGTTGCAAATTGCATCTGTTGATTTTTATTATCTTGTCATTATTATTTGACTGTTATAGATGTCAAGATGTTTACATGACAAGATTTGGTTTCTTCTTCAGTAACTAAAAAACCAGTACTCTTTGCCTTTGGTAAGTGTAAGCAGATGGGAGTGAACTGAGAGAAGGGGGCCTATGAGAAGAGATTTGTAAGAAGTTCTTAAAAGCTGGCTTTTTCCTCTCTTTCAATGTGTGGTTTTTTCTTGTTATTTTTCCATCTTCCATTTGAGGTTTTGTCAGGCTCCCAGTCTTTCAGCTTATTTTCTTCCCTCCAGTCTGTATTTTGCTCTTGGTTGTATCACTTAGCAAAATGAGGTGGGGAGAGAGACCCACAATTAGGCTAGTAATCCAGATATATATATATGTAGGAGCTGACTCTTCTCCTCAAAGTTAACATGGATCTCTTTCCACAGTCAATATTGCCCAGATACCTTAGCAAGCAATTTTGTTGAGAATTTTCAAATTCTTCCTATACCAGGGATCTTCAAACTATTTACCTCTAGCTAAAGCTATTCCTTTTTGCAGAAAATGATAGATCTGACAGGAAAAAAAATTATATATATGTATATATATGGATATGGTCGTTGAATGTTAAGAGTTGGCAGAAAGTCATTTAATTTAACCTATACCTGAAAAGGAATCCCTTTCCTAACATATCTGATAAAATGATCATTGGCTTTTTTCCCCCATTATTGAATCTAAATTTGCCCCTTTGAAATTCTGTTCATTGTTCTTAATTCTGAACTCTGGGGTACAGAATAACAAATTAGTACAGTTCAATTCAAATCAACAAATACATTTTTTGGGGGGGAGGGCTATTATGAGCAAAGCACTTTGATAGGCCCCAAGGCTACAAAGGCAAAAATTACAAACCGTGCCTATTTCAAAGAGACAATACACTACTAACTAAAGTCTATGATACGAATGTAAAAAAGTATATGCGTTTCATTTAAGGAGAGGAGGAAAAAAACCACTAATGATGGTGAGGTGGAGTTTCAAAAAATATTTTCTGATACAAGTAGGAATTTAGCTGAGCCCTTGAGGGAACTGAGAGTTCCAAGAGGCAGAGTCGAGGAGGGCTTGTGTTCCAAGCTTGGGAGTACCATAGCCTATGCAAAAGTATGGAGATAGGAAATAACATTTTGAATTTTAAGAAGAATAATTAGGGCATTTTGGTTGGAACTTTTAGCGTATGTAGGGAAATGATGTGAAAGAGGTCTGGGAAAAGTCTGGAGCCAGATTGTAAAGGACTTTAAATACCAAGCCCAAAGTACCACCAAAGATTCATTCATTCTTGAGAAGAAAAGATTATCTTGGCAGCTTTCTGCAAGATATATTGGCAAAAGGACAGATTGTAAACAAGGAAAACAAGTAGGGAAGCTACTGTAGTAATTCAAGAAAACTGTAATAAGAAATGAACTGGGGGATGGGAGTGACCATGATAGAGAGAAGACAAGTAATGAAGGAGATGTTATAGGTTCAGAATTAACAAGACCTGGGAACTGATTAGAAACAGACAGGAAGGTATGTCAAGGGTGACTCAAAAGTTTGCAGATCTGAGTGACTAGAAGGATAGAGGGTCCCACAGCAAGAAGAGTACACTTTGGAGAAGAAGCATTTGACATTTGAAAACAATTGATCATATTCCCTCTACCCACCATCATTTTCTAAATATTCCTTTCCCCATGCTCATCATCCACAGATTGTCTAATGGCATTAGCTTGGAATCCTTCATTCTTTACCTTTGTTATTGGAAAACGGGAAGCAAGCCCCTCTTTTAGAAGGTACTATGGAAACCCAAAGCATTTTTATTACTAATTAAGTGTCTAATTTAAAAAAAAAAAAGTGAACCCTGAATTTAAAATTCACAAGGATGTAACCTTGTCTAATTAGACTCAAGAAAATGAGAATTCTTATCTTTATTGCCATCATCATCAAAAACATTAATCACCTACAGGTTGAAAAATTGTGCTTAGCATATTAATCCCTATTAAGAATGTTTAAAGTGTAAGTGAAAAATGAGGGTAGTTCTTGAGAATCTGGGAGACTGATGGAGGTATAGAAAAGCAAATGAGTTTTAAGGAAAATTACTATTTCTTTAAATTTTCAAGGCAGATAGAAACTGTCAGTCAACTTTCTTGCACTTTTAAAAAGTTTACAGTTAATTCATGT
This sequence comes from Sminthopsis crassicaudata, assembly GCF_048593235.1. NCBI lineage: Eukaryota > Metazoa > Chordata > Mammalia > Dasyuromorphia > Dasyuridae > Sminthopsis > Sminthopsis crassicaudata. The sequence continues at coordinate 192,586,206 of NC_133620.1, forward strand.
TTACTTTTCAGTTGGGGGCAAGGGAAAGGATGCATGAACTTGTTATAGATAGATAGGCAGATAGAAACATATTTATGTAAATATACAAACATTCACATACTTATAATCTATATACAAATAAATTACTACAAAGAAAACAAGTAGAAACAGCAGTATCCAAATGTTGTTATAGTTTGGTTTTTCTGGAAGAGGAAATGTGATATAGTGAAAAGATATCTAAATTTTGGAGTCAAATCCAAATTTGAGCTTTGATTCAAAGCTTACTCTGCCACATTTACTACCTTTGGATATTGGATAAGTCAGTTTATCTCCCAGGGCCTCAGTTTCCTCATCTGCAATATGTTCAAGTTGCATTTGATAACCTCTAATTCCAATTCTAAATCTAAAATCTTCTGTGCCCATTTCTCTTATTACTAACCCTACAACTGATTAACTTTTTTTCTCATGACATCTCCTTCCTTCCTGCCTGTGAATACCATATTTGTTTGTTTTTTTGGCCAATGCTAAATTTAAAATCAGCAGCATAGGAACATAGCGAGTATCCATTTTATTTGTTCTTTGTGGCATTTTTACCTTTACAGAGATCCAAAGCTTCATAATTTTTGTCTTTCCAGCCAGAACTGATTCATTATGTAAAGGTAAACCCATGTCCTATTAAGCATAACCCCTCCCCCCCCAAAAAAAAACCTTTTTACTTCTTTCATTCATCAGTATTTTATTTTTCTAATATATACAAAGATAGTCTTCAACACTCACCTCTGTAAAACCTTGTGCTCCAATTTTTTTAATAGACTAAACAATAGCATAAACTTTTCATTCCATAAAACTAGATTTTTTTAAAGTTAAATAAAGTATATAGGAGAGTTCACTCAATTGTACCAGAGCAGACATCATGAGCATGTGTGTGTGAGAGAGTATACATACACACACACACACACACACACACACACACACATCCCTTCTCAAATCTTATATAGCTTGATTTACTCCTTTGTCTCTAATTTCTTAGATGTGCTAAATGTAGAACATTCATTTTCAGACTTCTATATCAGCTTCATCAACTATGGGCTAGACCAGAACTGAATAACCTCTTCCAAGGGAAGACTCAGACCAAATCAAAAGAGCCACATTGAAGTCCCAGTTTTCCTCATTTGTTTACTTGTATGATCTTCAGCCAAGATACTTAATGTCTTTTCGCCTTGATTTCCTCTTTTGTCATATGGGGATAATAATACTTAACATTCTCTCATGGAGTAGCTTGAGATAGTTTGTAGAAGTGTTTGGAATCTCAAAGGTTAGTTATTAAGCTAATTTTATTTTTAGAAGCTTTTTTTTTTAAATGATTCCTTTTAAGCTATCTTTTTTTCCCCCCTATTCAACAAAACAGAGTATTCTTCAACCTTCTGTCTGAGATGAAGAAACTTGAAAATAAGACTTCCTTTCTGGAGAGTCTCTTTTGAAGTCCATTTATTGAGGTTCCTCTTTACTTCTGAGAGAGAAATGGGGTTTTAGAGCTGAAAGGAATCATAGGACTAAACCTACTTCTTCATCTATTCCCTCAATTATCAGAAATTCCTAAGAATTTTACCTCCAATTTATCTTATATGTAGGATTATTATGAGATTGTAGATGTAGTGTTGGAAAGGCTAAATCACTTAGTTCAACACCTTTACTTATAGATTTATGGCAGAACTATGTCTACATATATCTATATTCATATCTGTATCTATATATGAAATAGAGATAATTTTCCCAAAAATCACATTTGCAAATAGGGTCAAGACTTTGGAGTGGGGTAACCTGGATTCAAATCCTAGCTTTTTTTTTTTTTTTTTTTTAAACTGAGGCTGGGGTTAAGTGACTTGCCCAGGGTCACACAGCTAGGAAGTGTTAAGTGTCTGAGGTCACATTTGAACTCGGGTCCTCCTGAATTCAAGGCTGGTGCTCTATCCACTGTGCCACCTAGCTGCCCCCAAATCCTAGCCTTTTAACAATACTTTTTTGTTCATTTTTCAAGGACCACTGAAATGCCATCTTTTTTCATGAAACTTAGGGCAGCCAGTGGTGTGGTAGAGACCCTGGGCCAGGGTCACTTAACCCTTTTTGCCTTGGATTTCATCACCTGTAGAAGGAGCTAGAGAAAAAAAATGACAAACTACTCTTGCATCTTAAAACCCCAAATGAGTTTATTTTGTACTCTCAAAAGTGGCAGCACTGAGAACCAGTTTGAGAACTCAAATCTGGATTTGAGTCCTACTCAGACATAGGTTGGCCATGTGATTCTGAGCAAATCAATTTTTTGATGTTCTGGGTAACTGTAAGACTCATATAGAACAGAGAAGGTATGAATCTCATTGGTAGCAGGAGTTTCCTTACCTGGGAGTTCTCTATATCTGTGAAATCACATTTCTAGTACCTGTTACCAATGGCATCTAATAATTCTGGTTTGTTTCCAAAATTTTTTGTATGGATTTTATCTCCCTAGACTTTAGTTTAAGTTTTTAGTGCCTGTCCAATTCTTTGCTCATTTAATATTTATTGAATGATTGAATGAAGAAGGAAACTCACCAGAAAAAAGCAATTCACCTAAGATTATGACCTTAGACCATGAAATTTGTCCTAGAAGTGACCAATGAGTTCTGCCCCCTTGTTTTTTGTTGTTTGTTTTAGTCATGTCTTATTCTTTATAACCCCATTTGGGGTTTTAAGATACTATAGTGGTTTGCCATTTCTTTCTCATTCATTTTAAAGATGAGAAAACTGAGGTGAACAGCATTAAGGGACTTCTCCAGGGTCACATAGCCAGTGTCTGTGGCCACATTTGAACTCAGGACTTCCTGGCTCAAGGACCAGCATTCTATGCACTGTACCACCTAGATGCTATCTTCATTTTACAGATGAGGAAAATGAGGCTAGAAAAGAAACTCTTGCCAGAGTTATTACAATTAATGTGTAATGCAGAATTGTAACTCAGACCTTCCTTACTCCAATTGAACATAGCACTCTACCCAAAAAGTCCTGCATTTATTTGGTTGTCAGAAGACCTATAAATAAATGTGATGTTGGGGACATAGCTATTTCTCTGACTTTCTGTAGCTTCAGCTATTAAATGAAATGGGCTCAAAGACTTCCAAGGTACCTTCCAGGTGTAGATCTGTGACTATGTTTCTTGCTGTAGTCTGTTTTGTGTTTTATAAAAATGGCAGTAATAAAATATTCCTCCCAATATGGAACAGAAATCCTTAGACTTGAGTTGCATGAGTAATTCCTTGGTTTTTAGAATATGAGCTTCTTTGGAGGAGAAAGACAGTTTTTAGTCTCCAAGGCCACTAAACTTAAGTAATTTGAAAGATGAAGATGAACCTGCATTTGGCCTGTCATTAAAATTCAGTGTCTGATGTACCGATGGTTAACATCTTTCTGAAATGTCTTGTTTTTGCTCTGCACCTAGGCTTTCTGGTAGGGAGAAGGGGGGAGGGAGGAGTAAGGTGTTAGAAAATGTAATTTCTTTTAAAAATTACAAATTCCCCAAGATGAAAGAGTTAGGCTACTTTAGAGAAAGTTACTTTCGGTAGCTACAATGCAAAATAAGAGTTACATTGTTAAACCTAAGCTAAGGCTAATTTGCCTCATTTGAATCTGAAAGAGAGTCCACTTCCTTCCTGTTGCCCTGTAAAGAATCTGAAAAGGAGAAAACAGATGTATTAATATGTATTATGCTCAGCAGACTCCCTTTCCCCTTTGGCTCCCTCTCCTCCCCTCTTCACACACACACACACACACACACACACACACACACACACACACACACACTCTCTCTCTCTCTCTCTCTCTCTCTCTCTCTCTCTCTCTCATACTTATTCAACAGGAACTAGGCTGAACTGGAGAAAAACAAAAGATTCAAAATACAAAATGCTAAGGAAAGAATGTCTGAGGTTATTCTAGTAAACTTCTTGTTAGTAGATTTCTCTTTCTTCCTTTTTTTTTTCTTTTTCTTATTTTCTATCTCCCTTTCTTTTCCCTCACTCTTTCTTTTTCTTTCTCTCCTCTCTCTTTTTCTTTCTTCCTTCTTTCTTTCCTTCTTTCCTTTCTTCTTTCTCTCCTTCTTTCTCTCCCTCCTTTCCTTCCTTTCTTTCTTTTCTGTAAGACTCATATAGAACTACAGAAAAGGTACAAATCTTATTGGTAGCTAGAGTTTCCTCACCTGGGAGTTACCTATACCTGTGAAATCATATTTTTAGTACATATAGCTATCCCCAGTGGCATCTAATAATTCTCTTTTGTATAAAAATTATTTGTATCTATTTTGTCTTTTCTAGACTTATAAGTAAGTTTTTAGTGCTTGGCCAATTCTTTTTCTTTCTTAAATGTGATTCTTCAGATAGCAGCAGAGGGGTGTGCAAGGAGGGGGGGGTGCGGTGAGTATAAAGTCATTTTTTCCATTCCCTTGTAAAACTTATCCTGAAGAACAGACTAAGATTTTTTTATACAACAACAATCTCCTTGCTTCTCCCACCCCAAAATTCAAAATGAAGTCTTCTCACCTTTGGTGACTCAATGTTTTTGAAGATCCCCTTTTGTTTTTCTTCAAAATAAGCCTTTAGAAAGAGTTGGGTCCCTTTCAAAAGATTGAGATCCACAACCATTTCCTTCAGTGATTTGAACCAAATTTCCAATTGGCCTTGCATACTAATGAGGTAATGGGAGTTCCCATTGCCTTGATTTCTGAGCCTTTTCCTTACCTCCTGTTCCTCTTCCCCGCCTCCCCATCTATTTTAAGGATCTACAAAGATTCATTTCCCTCATCAATACTTTTTGTTATTGTTTAGTAACAATACATAAGTGAAGCCTGAATCCTTCCCTAAAGGCCTTGGTCTGATTCTTTCAATGTTTTGGGCAGATATTGTGTTGGTTATGGATGGCTATTGAAGTCAGTCTATAAATTAAATGGTTTCAGACTTACCAAAAGTGAGCATGCAAAATGTGGCCACTAGTTGCCAAACAGGAAATCAGGCTGAAGTTTGATACCTTGAAGTATTTAAAATGTAAGAGAAAAAAAATGGGATGTGAGAATGATAGGAAACCCCAAAACTCTGAAAAATCCTTAAAGGAGAAAACCTCCTTGGAGGTTTCCCCCTCAGGGAGGGGACTCCACCCTAAGCACAAACAGTTTCATCTTTGTTGTCTAGCTTCAGTCCTGAAACCCATTTAATTCAATTCAAATTCTAACCCAGGCTGAAACCCATGCCAGAGCCAATCTGGGACTCCACCCACAGCCCCCTTTCTCATTATAAAAGAGCCTAGCTGGAGCCCTCTCTTTGCAGAGGTCCCAAACATGGCAGCCTTATGCTTGACATGCCCAGGATCTTTGCCCACTGGAACCCTAGTTCCAGTGCCCTTTTATCTCTATCTTCAACTTTACTGACTAGACTCTACTTCCATACCCCATAATAAGCCTCTTTTATCAATCTAGGTTTTCAGGTCTGTAAATTCTTTTACCGAGGACTCTTGCGCCACTACTAAACCTCATTTAACTCTGTATCTTTGCGCCGAATCCAAAGGGGTTACAGGAAAGCTCTATTGGACTACCTGTACCCCGAACCTGCCACTAGACCTCAATTAAACCTAATTTCATCTAGGTACCCCCAATTCTAAATCTCATCAAGGACTGCAGATAGAGAAATTTCTAGTCTTAAGGTTTTCTGAAGCTCTTCAAATGTAGACCCTTTAAAAAATCCATATTGGGTCATATCTTCCGCAAGTGACCTCTCAAGGTCATTGCTCAACTTTGGACTCCACGATTTAATCTTTGATCACACCTTATGATATTGTTGTTGCTTTAGTAGACTCTTAAGTGTAAAAACAAATCCTGAATTAGAGAGCATCTCATGCTGAAATGCAGCCTGTCATTTGTTTTCTTTGTTACCTTTTTTTTTTTTCTTCGCCCTTTAAAAACATGGTTGAACTTTGCAAATGCTCTAAGCTTTATGTAATTTGCCTGGCAGACCAGAATGTTTTCAACAAATAATTATCCTTGAAAAGCAAAAGGAAAAAATAAGACTAGAACCAAAAAATAAATAATTAATCTATTCTAATTTTTAAAGATGCTTTAGAATCTTTTTTGTTTTGTCATTTATTAAATTCCTGGTATATGTATTAAAGGATATTCATTTTTTTTTCCTTGCTGCATTATGATGTTGTCATATGAAATCCACAATTTTGCTACAAAAGCCCAGTGATCTAAGGGGAGCTTAAATCTGTGCATTTTAAATAAATGCATATATCTTTGTAATATTGAGAATACTTCAATATTTAAGTAGGCCTGATCTCATTGCTGTCATACCGTTTCCATCAGTAAATCCATGTTCATTGATCTCCCTATCTTAAGTCTCACTCCACTCCATATTATCCTGTACACAACTGCTGAAGTGATTTTCCTAAAGCTCAATGCTTGCCATACCACTCTCCTAATCAATAAGCTTCAATAGTTTGCTGTTGCCATTAGGGTCAAATATAAGCTCCTTTGTTTACTTTTAAAGCCCTTCACAATCTGGCCTCAATCCGCCTTTCAAATCTTGTTACACATTATTCCCCATCACTTACTCTGAGGTCCAGCCCTATCCCTCTCCTTTGAGAGGAATCCTACACTCCACATACACATACACAGACAGATCTCATACACTGCAGTCCATTTCCTTCTAAGCCACTTGGCATTGCCTGTGCCTGTCTGGAATATACTTCCTCTGTACCTTTCTCTTCTTCTCCTCCCCCCCCCCAAAAAAAATAAGGCAGCTCAATGGTACAGTGAGTAGAGTACTGTACCTGGAGTCAAAGGGACCTGAGTTCAAATCCAGCCTCAAACATTTACTAGCTGTGTGACCTTTGATAATTAACCCAATTGCCCAAATCCTCCCCGTAAAAAAAATTCCAAAATAAAAGTAAATCACCTAATCCTTCCCACTCAATCCCCCAAACAACTTTATATTAATATTACAGGCAATCTGTGTTACAGTAGATTGAACACTGAACTCTGGTATCAGGAAGCTCATCTGCTATCAGGAAATTCAAATCCAGTTGCAGACACCTCCTAGCTACATGATCCTGAGCAAGTCACTTAACCTCTGTCTACCTAAGTTTCACCATCAGTAAAATCAGTATAATAGCATCTACTTCCTTGAGTTGTTTTGAGGATCAAATAAGATAATATTTGTATAGGACTTTGCAAGTTTTGCTAGGTAAATGCTAGTTGTTGTTGTTATATACATGTTGACTCCACTCCCCAGTGAAATGTAAACTCCTAGAGGACAGAGGCAAGTTTCATTTCTGTTTCTGTAGCTCAAAGTGCCTGACACAAAATCCCCCCTTAATCAATGGTGATGGATTTATTTTTGTCTATGATTTTCTGAAAATCCAATAGAGAAGGACTATCCGTACTATAGTGGATATAATGAAGATAGAGACTCTTTCTCTGAATCTCTGAACGGTTTGTGCACATGAATGATGTCCTTAGGTATATCTTTTTATCTCTCTCACAGTCTAGCTCCCCCACTTAAGCATGTCATAAGAAGCGATGAGATGTAATAGAAAGAGCACTAAAATTTTAGCCTGATCAGGCCAGTATTTAAATCCTACTTCAGCAAAGTTGTGTGGACACAAATTACTTAACCTTTCTGCACTTCAGTTTCATTAGCTGTAGAAAGTCCTTCCCTTCAAGAAACTTAATAGGAACTGATGGGAATCAGTGATTTTGGTTTAAGGTATGGCCCTTAAGAAAGAAATCTAGCTTACTTTTCTTAAACTATAAAGTTACTTGGAAGGCAACATAACATGATAGACAGATTTTTGGGCTAAGGGGTAGGAAGACCTGTTTTGGTTCCTCTCTCAGTCTGATTTTTTTTTCTATTTTGACTAGATAAAAGAAGCTATTCTCTGCAGCATTACCTAGTCTTAATCACTTATTATTAGTCTGACTCAAACAGAAACCTGTTAAAGACTTTGGTTTTAAAAGATCAAGTTCTCCTTCTGCATCCAAGGCCATCTCCAGTCATCCTGTCTTTAGAGATGACAAAACTCAGGCCCAATAATAATAATAAAGAGAATTATAATATTTGTAGAATGCTTACCAGACACAGTGCTAAGAGCTTTACAGACAAGTCTTATTTGAACCTCACAACAATCCAGGGGGGGTAGTTGTTATTTTCCCCATTTTACGGATGAGAAAACTAAGGCAAATAGAGATCTTGATTTGTCTAGGGAATACATAGGCAGTGTCACAGGCATTATTTGAATATAGATCCTCTAGTTCCAAAGTGAGTGCTCTTTCACTGTGCATTACTATTTTGTTCTATTTTATATAATCTTCACATCTTATTGATCTTATTTTATTAGTAGCCCCTTTCATTCCTTTACTTACAACAAGATCATCACTTTATGAACTTAATCTGTGCTAAAATTTCATTCTCTTTGGTTGAATAGCTCTGACTATATACTCTAAAGTCCAGCTTTTTAAACTGTGGGTTGTAATCTTATGAATGTGGGGTTCACAAAATTGTGATTTATTATCAGTAAATGTTTGATTTGTATGCCCATTTTTTGTACCTGTTTATCTAGGGTAACAAAAATTTCTCAAGCAAAAGGGGATCATGATGAGTGGGAAAATTTTTAAAAGCCCTAGTCTAAGCATAAAACCTCAAGAAAAAATCTTTAATAGTTTAGCATGCCAGCACAGTCCTTTCTTTTACACACACACACACACACACACACACACACACACACACACACACACACAGCCCTTTTATCTATGGCACAATCTTAAAAGTGATCTAGTCCAGCCTTTTTTTCTTAACTTCTTTTGTGTCATGGATTCCCTTTGACATTTTGGTGAAGCTGGTCGATCCCTTATCAGAATAATATTTTAAATGCATAAATTATAAAACAAACTCTATTGAAATAAAGTTAATTTAAAAAATTGTTCAGAGCCCCTAAGTTAAAAACCCAACAAATCCAGTAAATATTTGCAAATATCCCAGAGAGTTGAAGTGATTTGCCCAAAGTCAGATAATTAAATGGTGGCAGCTAGGTGACTGAATGGAAAGAGTGCTGGACTGGAAGTCAGGAACACCTGACTTCAGATGTGACCAGACACTCACTAGCTGTGTCAGTTAGCCTATTTTCCTTGATCCACTAGAGAAGGAAATGGGAAAGCACTTGGGTATCTTTGCCAAGAAAACCCCAAAGTGGAGTCATGAAGAGCCAGGTGTAACTGAACAAGTAGCAGATTTGAACCTAGGACCTTTGACTGTGGCAGTCTACACTGTGGTTGTTTTTCCAATCAAACTCACCTGATATCTGCAATGCTTATTAATACATATAAATCTTTTGCAAAATTGCACTCTCTAATAGAGAGTCCAAGCCCTGGCTCAGAGAAAGCTGCAGTGTGTGATCCATTAAGTTTCTTGCCTTCCTCTGTACACTTCTACACTTCCTGGATGTCAAAAGTTCACTTGCCAGCTGCAGCTGTTTCCTGCGGATAGTATTCTGAATGGTTCTTATTTATGAGAAGTCTTTTACTGTAACTGCTATCTGAATTAATATGGATTCCACCAGCTGTAGCCCAAGTTGATCTAATTAGCCATGTTCTAAGAAATAATTACATTTCACATTAGATACAATACTCAATAGCAGCATCTCCTGTTTTGACCTGATTGAAATATATGGCTTTAAGATATGTAAATAGGGAAATCAAAGAAAGTCATTTTGTTTTCTGTTTGTTTATGAGCCCTGTCCTCCCCCAGTCCCTTTGGACCACAGTAGCCCAAGGAATAGCAATGATGTGATGTAAAAGTTAAGATGTCATTTACTAAGAAGCTGCTCCAGAAAAATCAGGCAGCCAAAGAGCACCTTGGGTGCGTTGTTTCTGAAAGACTGAAAATCCCCAAGGAAAGCAAGAAGCCTGCCAGATTTTTTTAAAGCACATTATCCAACAGGCTTGGAATCAAATCAGAACTTTCACAAAGCATTTTTTCAGTGTGTGTCTTCAAACCATGTAACAATGAGACCATTTGAACCGGAAAAAGTAGTCCAACAAAATAGGGTAGGCAATCAGCAATGATGAAGAGAATTATTGATTCAGATATTTTGGTATAATCATGAAAATCTTAACTGCCCCTCATTTCCAGGGTAAATTGAGATTATGCAAAAGAAGAAAAAAATGAACCTTTTTCTCCTTTATAAAAAACTTTTCTTTTAATACTAATTTAATAGCATCTCTCAAAAATAATTAAATGAGAAAATAAGGAATGGTTGGTTGGTTATTGTCCTTTGCTCTTAAAGAGAGCCAAAACAACAGTACTATATTAGAATCAAGTTAGTGTGGCTGACTGTGGCTGGTCAGACCGGTATGAGCTAGGAAGGCTTTGCTTTAGGTCAGACACAAATAGTCCCTGTGAAATTTTGGGTTGGACTCTCATAACTGCATCTCACATTTTTTCGGAGCTAATTCAATTTTACTTTCCTCAAAGAGCACAGCACCTTCTCTCTTGAGGGAACGCAATGCTGGGCAGTCCTGTGCCTGTGTCTCCCGTATCATGTCATCAATTCTAAAGTTCTTGAGAGTGACCTTGAGAATGTCCTTGTACTGCTTTTTCTGACCACTATGTGAGCTTTTACCCTGGATGAATTCTCCATAAAATAGTCTTTTTAAGCAAGTGTACATTTGATATTTGAACAATGTGGCCAGTACAACGAAGTTGCAATAGAGTTTAGTTTGAGAAAGGACCTTGATGTCTGGTATCTTCTCCTTCAAATGATCTTCAGAATCTTCCTAAACACAATTGAAATGGAAGTGAGAAACTTTGCAAAAGAAGGAAAAATCAAACTTTTTGAAAGTCTTGCTATTTTCTCCTTAATAAAAAAAAAAAAAAAAAAAAAAAAGGAGAAAAAAAATTTTTTTAAACTACAAATTTACCTATGTAAATAATGGAAATATAATAGGGAATATCTCCCAAACAATCAGATGAGAAAAATAAGGAATAAAATAAAATCTTTAAAAAAAAATTTCATTTAAACTACTTCAAATTTGCTAAAAGGGATTTTAAAATAGTAAATAATTGCTTTTTTCCTGTGATTCCTTTGCCATTTATGTACTTAAATTTTTTTTGCTTATTAGTCTGTGTTTGTCCTGATTCTGAGCCTCTGGCATTACTTTATGTAAATTTTTTTCTTTATTGCTTTGTATTCATATTTATCATTTTTATGACACAATAATACTTTGTTACATAGATATCAATCAACAAATATTTATTAAATACCTGGTTATATGTCAAAAATCTGATGATAATAACATAACAGCTAGCATTTATCAAATGTTTTGAGATTTGCAAAGCACCTTACATAAATTATTTGTAACATATATTTGATCCCTCACAATAGGGCTGTGAAATAGGTGCTTATTAATTCCCCCATTTTGTAGATGAGGAAAATAAGGCTTTTAAATATCAAATGATTTTCCTATAGCCTTCTGACTTATAATGTCTAATGCTGGATTTGAGCTTCACTATTCCTGACTAATTCTGGATAACAGTTTAGTTGCTAGACACTAGGGATAAAAATTATATTAAATGAAACAATCTTTAATTTTCAAGAAACTTACCATTCTAACAAAAAGACAAGCAAAACATTCAGTAAATCAATCCATCAATAAATATTAAATAAGCCCAACCATGAGCCAGGTATATGCTCAGTGCTAGGGGGTACAAAAAGAAGCAAAAGCCATTATGTAGAACACAAGCTATTAAATATAAAGTAATTTGAGAGGGAAAGAGAATATTAGCATTTATGGGGAATCAAGAAAGATTTAACATGGAAAATGGTTTATTTAGTCATCCCACTATGGCTGGACATAGAAGCTGTTTTACTTGAGAGACATCCTATTTCTTCAAACATGCCTATTGTGTATGGCCATATATTCCTGAATGACTCACTTAAAAATATAGAGGATTGAAGAGAAGACCAGTATGTTTCAACTAAAGATATTCTTCAGAATCACCTATATTGAATGTTGGATTTGGATTCAGACATATGTTGGAATCTTGACTCTACCACTTATTTTATGTGTGATCCTAGTCAAATGTCTTAATTATTCTGAATCTCAATTTCATTCTCTGTAAAATGATGGATTTGTTCTAGATTTGTACTTTAGTTTCTTCCAGCTGTAAATTAGTTAACATATTTAGGAACTGGGTAGAGCACCAACCCTGAGTTCATATCTGTTTTCAAAGGCTTATTATCTGTGTGGCCATGGGCAAGTCACTTAACCCTGTTTGCCTCAGTTTCCTCACCTGTAAAATGAGCTGGAAGAGGAAATGGAAAAAACAAACTACTTCAGTATCTTTGCCAAGAAAACCCTAAATGGAGTTAGGCATGACTAAAATAACCAAACAACATCTTGAGCTAGAGAGAATTTTACCATTTTCCAAACTTTTGCCTGTCTCTTTTCTTTGTTGTCCCAGTGAACCCCCCTGTGCCTCACTAGGTATATTACCCCAAATCACTTTTTTAAAGTTAGAAATCAACACTATTTGAAAAAAAAATTGTTTTCAAGCTGCTTAAGGCAAATTATTGTTAAAGTGTTGATGTGGGACTTGGACACTAGCTAAATCTCAAAAATATTCTTGGAAAATTAAACAATTGGTCAGTGTGAGTCAATCAGCAATTATTTTAAAGCATCTTCTCTGTGTCAGGCACTCTATTAGATAATGGGGATATAAAATACAAATTCTTGTCCTCAAGGAGCTTATGCTTTACTAGCGAAATATAGAATCCTCACAGATATGGAAATATAAAACATTTTCAAAGTATCTTGGGACATGGAGGAAAGCACTAACAACTAACACAGGATCAGGAGATTCCCCTTGAAGAAAGTGATAAGACTTGAAGAAAAACAGGGGAACCAGCTAGTTGTGACCCAGCAAAGTGCAGAATAGAACGTAGAGGAAATAAAAGAGTTAAATAAATAATAATGGAAAAGAATATTAATATACAAAACCCACTTTAATCTTTATAACAACAATAATAGCATTTCATATTATAAAAAGGTTAATTGACAATCATCATCTTATGTAATAATCCTCATAACAAACCTGGAAGGTAGGTACCATTATTATCCCCATTTTGTAGATGAGGAAACTGGACCCCTAAGTATTTGAGCTTGTAATTGAACTCGGGTCTCTATGTATTCTATCCACTATATTACCTAGCTACTCTTCCCCATCTCTCCCTCTCTCTCCCTCTCTCTCCCTCTCTCTCTCTCTCTCTCTCTCTCTCTCTCTCTCTCTCTCTCTATATATATATATATATATATATATATATGTGTGTGTGTGTGTGTGTGTGTGTGTGTGTGTGTGTGTGTGTATGTATATATATGTATGCAATAGAATATGAATTTATAACAAAAGTAGATGTAACCTTAACTATTATTTTTTAAAACATGGTGTTTTCTTTTATAGTGTACTACCATCCCTTGTTCCTTCCCCCTTGCCCCCACTGAGCAATTTAAAATAAGAAAGTCCTTATCACATATATAGTCTGGCAAAACAAATTATAACATTGTCTATGTCTAAAAATATATTCTCTTGAATTTTTATCATATCTCTAGCCTTTTTCATCTTCATCTTTTTGGACCCAGGGTTTATAAAAGTATTTATTGACCAGAATCCTAAAGCATTTCAAAGTTGCTTTTCTCTAAAGTGTTGATATTATTGAATAAATTATTCTAATTCTGCTCACTTCATTCTATACCATGGTTCATAGGGATCTTTCCTATGTAGGGGTTAATATTGTTGTGAGAATCAAATGAAATCATATTGGTGAAGTGCTTTAGTGCCTGGTACATAGAACAAGCTTTATAATTAATATGACAACTTTTTTTGTTCTGATAACTGTATATAATTGGCTTCCCTTGTAATCCTTTAAATTTTATGACATAAACAAGAATTGTTCTATGTACAAATTTAGCTCTTTTTGAGGTTCATGTTTCCACTTCCCATGTAACAAAACAAAACTGTCCTTCCTGGATCTGGAGCAAACTAAAATGATCCAAGTGACATTTCCATGAACCTTGACCTCCTGGTGTGTTTCTCAGGCTCTGTAACTGTGAATTGCTCTGATTTTGAATATAACTGGCTTTAGAATCCTTACCTTCTCTTATCTTACCCATGATCATGTCTCTTGTGTATTGAAATACTTGCTTTTTTGAAAGCAGTTAGAAAGCAGTTCTTGTTATGTCCCTTTTAGATCTTTGGGAACTTATTCTGATTTTATTGGGATTTTTCAATGCTCCACCTTTATACTTGGTAGCATCTGAAATATTTCCTGATTTTTCTTTTTAATAATTAAATCAACAAACTTTATTAAGTGCCTACTGTGTGAACAGGAGTGTGTCAGGTGCTGGGACTATAAAGACCAAAATGCATCAGAAATATGCATTTTCACCTCCCCTAAGATGGATTACATAAGTCACTTAATTTCTCAGTGCCTTTGTTTCCTTATATCTGGAATAATGAGACAAAAATAAAAGAAGTTGGATGAGACAACTTCTAAGGTCCCTTCTAATTCTAAATCTATGAGCATGTGATTCCCTCTTAGGAGTTGTTTTCCTTCCATTCTACTTCTCTATACAGACTTCAAAAAGACACTTGAGAATGAGGGGATTCTTCCCTAATATAACAGAACCTATGGAGGATGCATCCATCTTGTGCTTGAGAAGGATGCATGTCGGATAGAGCCCCAGCGCCAGGGAGGACATTATTTCATGGAGGGGAAAAAATAATGTTTTATACTCACATTTGCCTCTTCATTTTATATCCAGTTTTGGTATTTTGTTATCTTATTTTCCTGTTGTATAAAGATAGTATCTACCAAGGTAAGTGAATTTAGCCAAGCCTATTCTTAGATTGCTCCTTATGGAATGAATTAAGCTGGTTTAATAGTAATAACTTACATTTTTATAGTGTTTTTAAATTTTACAACCTGTTTTCCTTACCTTGTGGGGTGCCTTCTTTTAGCAGTAGATGAGATCCTTAAAAGTTCGGGGTAAAGCAAATTTTGTTAATTTGGATACTATTCTAAATAGGAAAAGGGGAGGGCTTCCTATTTAATCATGTCCTAGTGTGAATCCTTTAGCAAATAAATGTATATATCCTAAGTTGAGATTTTTGTACAGAATATTTTCTAATAGCAAAACACACCTATAATGGTTTCCCAGATTTGTCCTCACTATTTCAATTGTCTAATTTAATCCTCATTTAAAATTTAAAATTGTCACATGTTCAAGAGACAATGGGGTTAGAATCAGTGAGTCCAAGTTTCAAATCTCACCCCTGACTCTTTCTGTTTACCTACCCACTTTTCTATGACTTAAGGCAACTCTTTAGGACTGGGAAATCAGAGAGGAAGGTATCTTTTTTATTGATGGAAGGATTCCCACTCAGAGAGCTCCCTACAATGATGAGCTCACATCATCTTTATATAAGCAGGTCCTGGTTGTTTAGTGCTGGCCCATTTCCTCGATCTCTCTAGAAAGTCTTTGTAGAGGAAATTAAAATATAGTGATGACTCAATGTAGATATGAAAGGTAGCTAGGCTATATTGTCTCAGAATCATAAAACATCAAAGTTGTCTAACCTGTGCTTGAACAAAAATCTCTGCAACATCTCCATATAGTTACTTCTGTTTGGAAATGCACTTGGATCAGTCACTTACTACTTCACATATAGTTCATTTGGGGGAACCTATAATCATAAAAACATCTTTCCTTTATAGATCTGTCTTCTGAGGTTTTTTATTTTATTTTTTTTATTGTAAATAGTATTTGTTTTCAATCTAGAAGAGACCAGAGAGATCTAGCTCAACTCCCTCATTTTACAAATGAAGAATTTGAAGCTGAGAGAGATCAAGTGTCACCTAATTAGTGAATAATAGTAACATATATATAATGTTCTAAGGTTAGAAAAACTTTGCCTATTAGCCTATCTGGGCCTCAAAACAGACATGGCATCATTATCTCCATTTTACAAATGAGAAAACTGATTTTGGCAAATATTATAAGAATTTGAACCCTTTTATACCTCTTTTCTCACTGCCATTCCATTACCTCCTCTACTAATGCATAGGGCACAGAAAAAAGCTGCACATTAAACAGATGATACCACCTTGGCTCATTAGCATAGGTTGGCTGCTAAGATGATGAATTTGGGGGCTACTACATGAAGCAAAATTAAAAAATATTCTCCCCCCCCTTTAAAAAATGTTTTCACATGCATTATCCTTGTTTTACCCTCACAGTTGCTTTATGAATTAAGCAAGGCTAATATTTTTATTTCTGCTTGACAGATGAAAAAATCAAGACAAAAAAAGTCACAAAATTAACTCACTATCTTAGTTTCTAGACCAGAAGATCAGATTTCATATTAGCATATGATTCTGTGATTTTATTAATGGAACATGATTCAATTAATATGGGAGGATTCCTAGTATAGAAATTCAATTGATCAATATTAGCAACAATATATGAACAATTTATGGTCTTTGGGATTGTCTTAAACATCAGGCCCAATGTTTCTCTGTATGAGAGAGACAGAGAGGGGGAAGAGAGAAACAGAGAGACAGAGAGAGATCCTAGGTTAGCCTCCTATCCCATGGGATAAAGTACCCCTGAGAGAGCAAATAGTTTGCTAGTATTTATCCTTTATAAGAAAACCAAAATCTATCCTTAAGTATTCTTCCCAAAGACCAAGAAAATTTTGATGCACAGAGAAGTTGTTTACTCTAAAGCAAGAGTTCTGTTTTCCCCAAATGTAAAATCTCTCTACCTGCATCTGCCTTATAGACAATGAAAACCAAGGATGTGACATGTATTGCAGAAGAGCTCCATAGTACTGCATCAGTCTATTGGGACTTCTGGAATAAGTAATGGTCCACTGAATCCGATAAGATGGGAATTAAAGCCTCTTTTCCCTTAAATCCTTACCACCCCACAGGTGTGGGCATTATGCAAATAGAAGCTCTCTGCGCACAAATGTGGCAGCTATTTTTGTTATGCCAGTGTAATATTTAAAAGCAAACATTTAACGGGAGGATAACGGCTGCTGAACCTGTATTTGCAGCTGCAGCTGCTCCATCCTCTGGGGAAGCAAAGATGGAGCTTTTCCAACTATTCATAAAGGGTGAGCATGGAGGGGGCTGAGAACTTACTCCAGCATAATAGTGCACAGTAAAATTTTGTTTCTCTCACCGCCTTCTCTAGCTCAGAAGTTAAGCTACAAAGGGATTTTTCTGCCTTCAAAATCTGGGTTGATTTCTCCATGAGGGTCATTCTGGCTACCTCATTTCTTTGATGAGCAGGATCACATGTGTTTGGGGGAATGAGAGAAAAATGGTCTTTTTAGACCTGTGAACAATTAAGGTCCTATCTGTTCTTGGATCCTACTGGTTCTCTCCACAAAAAAAGACATTAGTCACCCTAATCTGTAAAGGTACTACTATTGTACTTAAAGCAGGGCTGCCATTAGAATTAAATTTTAATAGAAATCGGATGCCACAGTCTCCAAAGGATTCTCATGTCCCTTTTCATTCCCATTCCCCTTTGTCTCTTCTCTTTTTCTCTTGTTCTTTCAGACCCTCCCTCAACTACTTTTTCTAGCCTAATCATAAGACAACTGCGTGCTATGCTTTGACCTTTCTCTTTTTTTCTCCTCCTGTTTGGCCCACTTCCTCAACAATAAGGACAAAGGAATTTCCGCAGTCTCTTGGGATTCTCTGGAATGAGATCTGATCTGCAGTACATGCAGAACATGAAATCAGTAGAAATATAAAATGTTTTAATGATTATAGTGCCATCTATACAATTTGCCATAAATAAGAGAGGAAAATACTAGTTTCAAGAAACCAGCAATAGCTGGGGTGAAGGGAAGCCATTCTATTTTCAATTATTTACTAGGGGAAAAATAAACACCCATAACTGAAATTACATTACAAAATTGCCACTTCTACTGCCTGAGGGCAGGTTCCTAAAAATATAATGTTTGGTTTCTGATTAAAAGGGGGAAAATATATTTATATCTCTATATTGCACCCCCCCTTCCCTTTAAAGAGAAACACACACACACACACACTACTACCTTGTGTGCTGATTGTGATCAAGAAATAAGCTTCTAGAAGAGGAGGGGCCAGCTGTCCTTGACAGGAGAGTGATGAGGGGCCAATCCACATAGATGGTTTTAGTACAGCCTTTCAGACTACAGCCAGCAAGCATCACAGAGGGAAAATATCTTTGTTTATTTGTTTATTGATTGATCCATTGATTTCATATTTATGTAGCTGCTACAGGGACTAGGCTTAACACATAATAAAAGGATCATAGAGTAAAGTGAAAAAAAAAAAAGACAAATGCAGAGGTGAAATTACATGATTTTTTTTGTTGTTGTTACTAGGATCCTGAATTTATCTCATTGAATTTAACCTTCACCTTGGATTTAGATAGTAAGACCAAGCAGAGATGGTAATGAAAGTAAGCATTTTTATATAGCACTTTCTAGTTTTCAAAACACTTCATGGATTTGAAACTTAGCTGTGAGATAGGGATTACGGGTATTATTATACCATTTTGCAAAGAAGGAAGCTGAAGACTGGAAAAATTCAGTGACTTGACCACAATTGCAAAGTAAATGTTGGAAGCAGAATTTGAACTTGTGGCTTCCTGATGCTCTACCATGTTGTAGAATGATAAAGATACCCTTTCAGGCAACAGTGTCTTTCTCATAATATGTTATCAGAGATTGATTTTGAGGATGAAACTTAACCTGTTTGTGACAGGTAATATCCAGCATGTTTATTCACTTTGCTCCCTTCCATTGCATTCTAAATTAGTAATAAAACAACTTCCAGTTCAATTAAAAACCTCATGAAAAAACTTTTTTTTCTTATAGATACAGTGGCCATCTTTTCCAAAAAACAAAAATCAAGACATATAGACTATTTTTAATTTGAAAAAAGGAACATTATGTCAGTCTATATGTCTCTTTCAATGGATAGAGTGCTGGGCTTAGAGTCAGAGAGATTCATTTTCTTGAATTCAAATATGGCCTCAGACACTTACTAGCTATGTGGCTCTGAGCAAGAATTCTGTCTGAGCCAGTTTCTTCATTTGCAAAATAAGTTGAAAAAGGAAATGGTAAACCACTCTATTATCTCTGTTTAAAAAAATAAGACTTTGTGACCCAAATGAGTTGGCCACTACGGAAAATGATTCAACAACAATAAAATTCTTTTCTTGAAGTAAAGATTATCTATAAAAATTTAGGAAATATGTTCGCCATGTACATAGGTTACTTAGAATGTCCTGTCCCAGTTAAAATTCTGGCCCCTACTTTCTCTGATTTAGGTTCATTTCCTGTACTTTTCTCACAGAGAGCATAATACCAGCTCATTGTTGCTAACTTGCATGGATGGCTAGGAATTATCTGCCCCTTTGATATCAATATCACAAGCTATTGAATTCATTCCAATAATAAAGTATGGTTTCATGTTCAGGAGTAACATTAGTCAGCACACTTTAGCTTAGCTTCAAACTTCCCATCCTGTTGGCATTTTAGTTTATTGAATGTTAAAAATGACATTCTATTTCTACAGTGAATGCAGTTAAGTTTTCTACTCTTCTACTCTGTTCTGTTAATGAATTTTATTTTTAATTTCCAGAAAATTTAAATCTGGGGATCTGTATTTTATTCTTTAGAGGTTTTCATTCACTCTTAGTTTTAAAAGAGTTATTGTGAGAGGCAGCTGGTGACACCGTGGATAGAGTGCTAGGTGTGGAGTCAAATTTAGCCTCAGACATTCAGATACTAGCTGTGTGTCTTGGCAAGACACTTAACCTCCCTTTGCCTTAATTTCCTGAACTGTAAAAATGAGCATAACAGTACCTATTTTGCAAGTTATTGTGTCTTGAATGAGATAATATTTATAAAGTGTTTAACACCTAGCACCTAGTAGATGTTATGTAAATGTTTATTCCCTATTCCCTACCCCCGCTGGTCCCAGTTCAACCATCAATTAGCTGTATGACCTGTGTATTATTTATATGAAGTCACCTAACATGGCCTCAAATGGCCTATAAAATGAGCAGATTGAGCTAGGTAATCCCTTCTAGTTCCAGCTTATTCTGACTTGGCCTGGATTTTTTTTTTTTTTTTCTGTATTTTTGAAATTTTCAGAGCTTGTTAAATATACTTTACTGTTTAATTAGACTAGGGTAATACACAGATTTTGGAGAATACATAAATTTAAGAAGAAATGACACTTCTGATGAGGAGTAAACTGAGGTCTAAACCGAGATGGGTCAGTTCCTTTTCTCTCTCTCCTTCCTTCCCCAAAGTAACCAAGAGCGGGGTTTGGCAGCAAATGAATTTGCTATTTAATGCTGTATGGAAACAAAGTCTTTATTGATAGTAAAGGGATAGACAGGCATTTGGCCTTCAAGAAGACCAGATCTGCCTGCAAAAGGGGACGTCAGTTGACGGGCATTGGCTGGTATACACCAAATGCCAAGATTTCATTTTTCAACCTTCTTTATATATATAACTAGAGTCGTCAAAACAATGTTTGCACAGAGATGTTATCAAGAGGTTCCGGAGATATTTGTCAATAATACAAGAATTCTCTGTTGTTGTAAATAAGACAGGAATTTTCTTACTATTGTAAATAAGACAAAAATTCTCTTTTGTTATCTCCTTCAGTCTCTCCCCAGAAAGGAATTTCAAATCATTAGAATGGGGGCTGAAAACTGAAACTAGCCCAAAGGAAGTTGGAGATTAAACAAGAAATATCAAAGGGGGCTACTGCCCCCAACACTTCAATACAACTGATTTGGTGGGGGGGTATTTTATTTTATAAATTTTAAAAAACATTATTCTGAAAAGAATTCCATAGACTTCATCAGCTTATCAAAGTGGTCCAAAACTTTTTAAAAAATTAAGAACTCCTCGCCTAGAGCATCATTTATATTTATTTATATATAGTGGTCCCAAAGTCTCAGTAAGCTTTAACTTTTAACAAAAGCTTAAAAAATGAAGTTAATAAAAGCTCAAAACAGTACTAAGGCTTTTGGAACACTGTTTTTTAATGCTTTAGGCTTTACAAAGCATTTTATTTATGTTATCTCATTTGATCTTCATAATAATCTCTGTTAGTTTGTCACTACAGCCATTATTATCCCTATTTGACAAATAAGGAAACTAAGGCAAGACTAGAAACAGGATTCAAACTCATGTCTTCCTGATTTCTAAACCAGTGTTCTTTTCTTTTTCACACACACACACACACACACACACACACACACACACACACACACACACACACACAGAGTTTAATCAACTTTACTTCTTTAATCAACAAACTATTACACTGCATAGAAATCAAGAATAATAACTTGTCTCTAAGTTTGTATCTCCTTTGGCTCATTCCTACTCAGGAATCATGGCTATTTCCATTAACTTAGTTATACAGTAACATTTCATATTCATCATTTCCATCTCTCTTCTTAGTTATTCAAAATACAGAGCTGTCTGTAGAGACAAATCATGACCCACAGTAAGACTTTAGATTCATACTTTTCACTTAAAGATTTGTTGGTTTAAATTTGTCTTTACCATCTTAGGTTTATTTGATCTTATACCCCTTATTATTCCTTGTTTTCAAATAAATGCTTAATTTTCCTCTTCATATACTGTTTAAATAAGTCTCACAGAACATTAGTGATTTCTTGCCATGAGTCACTATAAATCCTCCTTGATGAAGTTTGACCAGAGTTTCTTGTGATATCTTTATACCCCTGCCTGCCCCTCTGGCTTGTCTGTTCAAAATGGGCAGTTACTTCTGGGCCATGACCTTGCTGTTCAGGGCTGCCATATTCTCTTTTTCACTATGCTGGGAAACCTCATAGGCCCAGAGATGAACTAGTAGATTCAGTTTTATTAAAGTGAAAGGAGAGAATATGAGAAACTCTAGAAAAGAGAACCCTTGTCAGGTGGTAGGAAAAATTTCCCAAATCTATCATTTAGGGATATTTTCAGGGAACAGCTGTATAATCCTTAGTAAGTGACTTTTGCCACTGAAATCAAGCAGTTTAAATTAGATTCCAGAGAGCAGTTTAAATTGGAATCCTCTACCATCACTCCCTTCTCTTAACTCTTCCCTGTTCTTCATGTTTAACTTCATCCTCAGATGTTAGGTACCTTTTAGACTTCTTTCAACAGAGTAATTGAGGACTTATTAAGAGATATCTTTAAAATTCCCCTTCCTTTGACCAAACCAGCCATACTTTCAGACTTATGTAAAATTGACTTCTTCGGTGGATTAACCTGAACTCAGCCATTGCCTCATGTCTGACCATAAAATGAGAGAGGACCCTGGGAACTTTGAGAACTCCTGTATGCCAATGGAGAACAGTTTTTTCAGCCTGACTCCTCCCCATGCCATCACTAAGGCCCATTTCTTCTACTGACTGAAGAACAAAATCCAGTCTGAAGAAATCTTCAGGGCTGACCATCTATCTGTACAACCTCAAGTCTAAAAGGTATTACAAAAATGTTAGCCTGCCAATTCTTAAAATTTAATTTAAATTTGTTGCTACATTTTAAGTTCTAATCTATCTCTCTGTAAACCTCACCACCCCATACTAGAGAAAACTGCCATTTCTCTCTCTCTCTCTCTCACACACACACACACACACACACACACACACACACACACACACAGATCTTTGTGTTCTTTAAAATTCCCCTTAATTTGACACACCCAGATATTGGGGGGGGGTTATTGTGTGTATGTGTATGTATGTTTATTCTTTGAACTATACGTTGTTACTATATACAAATTTCTATTGGTTCTGAGACTATCAATTGTAATTATAATTGTCTATTCCTTTATGTCTAAGTTAAATTCTAGCATGCAGCTTAATTATTACCTGGCTCTAACTTAAATTAGGCAAAGGATAGATGAGGCTATTTTGGCTTTACCTTCAGATGAATCTGACAGGGTTATCCACCATCTCTGGAATCAAATAAGAGTCCAAAACTCTATTAGTCTACCAAAGTTTGCTAGCATAGCCAACCTAGTGATTATGGCAGCACTGTGAAATGCCTGCTGTACTGTGGGGAGAAACATAAATTAAGGGGATGATAATATTTTATGGCGCCACAGGAGAGATCCATGTTGTCAAGAATAAACGACTTGTGGCTGTCTAAAAACAATAGTTTATTTCCAATGGATGATCTTTTGGGTTGTTCATGCAGTGATTAGCACCTTGTTCCCTCATGGGCCACCAGTCAACTACCCCTGGCTTTAAATATTTTATATATTGATCAGAATCTCCTCTCCAGATCATAGCTCATGGGTTTTGTGGTGCTTTTTCACTAAACATTATTTAGCAACAAAGATATTTCATAACACAGAAAAATGACTGGAGAATCCCATATGGAGTCACGTAGACTTTAAAACATCTGAACAACAAAAAATACAATAAATTTATATTTCCATATAATATTTAATTCTTCCTCTTACAAATATTCAGTCCTTCAGAGAAGTGGTACTGTGGAAAGTGAAACTTAATGTGTGTACTTGGGCAAACATCTATAGAGAGCATTGTGGTCCAGGTAGCTGAACGAAAAAGCATAACGGCAGAGACTAAAGTGTGAACAGGGCATATACATGGAGGAAAATCTCATTCTCCTGTTGTTGCAATTCCGCTGTTGTCTTCTGTTCACGTCAAGCCCCTGCTGGGCTTCAGCTGTAGTCAACAACAGCCGTGCTATCTTTCCAGCTACCTGCTATTCTGTCCTCCACTTGATGGAGATAACGTGATTAGAAAGCCCCTTTCTTCAAAGGCGAGCCGTAGCTCTCCTCAGTCAGCCTTCTCAGCCAATGTTTATTACTTATAGCTAGAAGAGAGAGAATATTCAGCAGAGAGAAGTGCTGAGGTAATACTTCTCATCCCACTGTGCAAAGCTAAACATTTTTATGTGCTTCAAAGGAAAGAAAAATCAAATGAGGGTTTTTAGACATGATTAATGGAGGTATATAGAGTTGGGAGATTGATGGAGAAACACAAAGTAAACACAATGAAGGTATATGCACTGAGGTTCTGCATCTGTTATAGAGGTGGGCTTATTGGGATGTTCTAAGAAAGAAGTAAATTAGCAGATAATTCATGATAGCAAATAGTACAAGTCTTTCTAGTATTCTGCCTGAAGCAATGTTTCCTGCAAGCCTGCCTATTCCCATGTTGCATCAGGATGGTAATATCTAATCCGATCCTAGCCCTTGCAATAATGGCAAGTTTCCAGAGAAACAGAAGTAGTAACTCAGTAATAATTTTATTCCAAAACCCTTTTCAATTGTCATAAAACTGTTGTTACATTATAAACTATTTTGTGGGATTCTTTTTATTTTATTTTTAAAAAAACATTAGAGCTTTTAAAGTCCTAGTTGATTATAGAAAATAATGTTTTCAGACTAAAGCATCTCTAGTTTAGAGGACATCTGTCAGTCAGTCAATAAGCATTTGTTAAGCCCTTTATGTGCCAGACATTTCACTAAGCTCTGAAGATACAAAGGTAAAAAATAGTATAAAATCTGATACTGATTTCCTTTGGCATTCTTGTTCTTTATTCCTCCAAATGAATTTTTTTTTCTAACTCAGTAAAATAAAATTTCTTGGTAATTTAATTTGGATGGCATTGGATAGATAGATTAGAAAACTCAAGGAGCTGATATTCTAATGAAGTGACAATGTGTAAATAACCTACTACATCCCAGATAATATTGGGGGTGGGAGTGAAAGATGCAGCTAGGTGGTGCAGTGGATAGAATTTCAGGCCTTGAATCAAGAGACTCCTTCCTGAGTTTACATCTGGCCTTAGACACTTACCAGCTTTGTGATCCTGGGCTTAAACTTAAAACATGTTTCCCTCAGCATCCTCATCTGTCATTCCAAAACCCTTTTCAATAAACTATTTTATGGGATTCTTTTCATTTTGTTTTTTAAAAACATTATTTAGAGTTTTTAAGTCCTAGTTGATTATAGGAACTAATGTTTATGTAAATGAACTGGAAAAGGAAATGGAGAGCAGCTCCAGTGTTTTTGTCAAGAAAACCCCAGGTTTGGTCATAAAGAGTCAATCATGATTTTGAAATGAGTGAATAAACAATATCAGAGAGAAAGGCCAATGGGGTTTGAATTTAGGCCTGAAAGAAATCAGGGAACCTACAAGTCAGAAGTGATAATTTCAGGCACTTGAGGAATAGCCAATGTAAAGACACAGAGGTGGATAGCTGTATGTAGTAGGGTAGTGTGGCAGTATCACAGAGTGCATTGAGGAGAGTACAGTCTAAGAAGACCAAAAAGGTAGAAAAGAGCTTAAATGCCAAACAGATGATATCATATTGTAACTTGGAGGTAATAGAGACTTTTTTGAATAGTCATATGGTCAAAATAACATGGTTTTTAAGGAAGATTACTTTGACAGTTGAGTAGAGGATGAATTGGAACAGGAAAAAAAAACAATTAGATGTCTGATGTTGGTCTGATTCTGCATATGATTTGGGGCTATGTGGTAAATTCTACATGCTTATAATCACAGCTAAACTATTAATTTTATTAAAGGTTTGAATCACAAAAATTGAGATAAGAGGATACAGAGAGCTGCTTTAGAACAAAATATATCTACTTGTTTTTTTTTCATTTATAATTGAGTCCAAATGCCGAGACAATAAAAATATTTTTTAAATTAAAATTATATGAAGCCATCCTTAGAAATAGTTCTTTCCGTTTTATATGTTTCATCATTAGTTTAAAATTTTCTCCAATCTAAATCCTGATTTTATTCATTATTCTTTTGAAAGCCCTCTAAATGTCTTATACCTGTCTGAATTCAAATAGGGTGACCTTGCCAGGTAAGTTTGCTCCAGGGATTGAAAGGGCAATAATGAATCTGAAAGAATCCCTCAAATATCCTTTCCATTCTGATGCACTGATAGTGCTTCTAAAATCTTCACTGTAAAAGACCATTATGAGGATGTGTCTGTTCTACTGAGGACTTAACATTACTCTTAAGGAAAGAGCCAGTACTGCTATACCATGAATCAGCTATAACTATACTCCCTGTATTTTATTAATCTTATTTCTCAGACTTTAAACTTAAGTAGTAAAATTAATCAAATAAGTCTCTGACCTCAACTCTCTGGGTATATGTTTTGGTGATACATACTGCAACCTACTGATGCCTTCTCAGTCTGTTCCCATGTCTCCAAACAAATCTGTTATAGGAACTTTACTAGTGATGTGTTGGAGCTGGCTCATAGCCAATTGTTAATAAAAATCAGAGTTTAGCCTATTGTTTTGTTGGTTGTTTAGACTTAATAAAGGGATGAAGAAAATGTTAATGATGTGGATTAAACATAAAAGTATATTCCGTTTTCCTCCTCCCCATAGATACAAGATAGTTTTGATAATTGCTACCTTATAATAAGTTTAAAATCTGGTACTGATTTCCTTTGATATTCTTGTTCTAGTTCCTCCAAATGAATTTTATTTTTTTTTAATTCAGTAAAATAATTTTTTGGTAATTTAATTGGGATGACATTGAATATATAAATTAAATTAGATAAAACAACAATTATATTGGCCCTATCGTTCCTGGGTTTGTTTTGTCAGGTTTATTCCCAGGTATTTTGATCCAAGTTTTTTTGGCAGAATTTTCTTTGTGACATTTATATGGATTTACTTGCATAGAACACATTGTTATAGGATCATAGGACCAGAACTGGAATGAGACTCGCAAACCATCTCATCCAGCCCCCTCATTTTATAAATGAGGAAAAGGGGGTCCAGAGAGATTAAATGATTGCCCAAGGTAACATAAGTAGCAAATGAGGGTATCATAGTAGTAGAAAGAGTAGAGAATTGAGAGGGGAAAGGTGATTGACAGGAACCTCTCCATATATACTGTTTTTATTTTATCGATATTGGTTTGGGTTAGGAGGCAGAAATATAGGTAATGATAATTAGCCACAAGAAAAATTATAGCAATACTATAGCTGTTTTAGATGAGCCCTGTGGCTTCTTTCAAACCCACTTGCATAATATTACCTTAATTTTCCCCAAGTGTAACCTCTTCCTCCCCATCTCTTAACCCTTTATATACATATTGTCTGCTTCCTTAAAATAGATTATGCTCATCCCCATTTCCTCCCAAGATTAAACTGTACTAAGCCATTTGTCATTGTCACCTATGGGTACATTGTTGGTACAGAATAGCAGTACAGATCTGTGGTGGAGAAGGAAATGAGCCAGAACTTTTGGTGCATGATGGATGCTTAAAAACACATGCAAACAGTAGCCATACAGTAATAGGATCTCTGTATGTTTTAGTTCAAAAATAGAAGTGTGTATAGAAATGTACAAAGCAGGAATATAGGGACTCATACCATCTTTGTTGTAATTGTTTGTTCCTGGTGGGAAGGTGTGGGAAGATACAAAGCAGGGCTCAATTGATGTTGGCTGAGGTCAGCAGGAGAAAAGTGGAACTGAGAAAAAGAGGCAAAAAGAGAAAACGATTATGTGACTAAAGAGACTGAATAGGAGAGCTGGATAGAAACAGGTGGGGGCAATTTCATGAAGTAGAGAAGAGCAAGAATTTCATTTTATTTTATTTAGAGGTGTTTTCTTATCTGCCAATTTAGGTTTATATGATCTCCCCCACTAGAATGTAAACTCCTTGATGATAGAAGCTATTTTAATTTTTTGTCTTTGTAACCTCAGGAGTAAGCAAATACTAAGCACTTAAGAAATGCTCATTGACAGTCTTTCATTATAAGAAAAACTTTAATTGCACTTATCAAAGGTTTTACCATTCTTTTTATATTGATTAAAGGATTCTGAAGTACTTACTGTAAGATATGCTTCCAAAAATCAATAAGAAATTATTTTAGATGAATAAAAGATTATTTGAATATTGTAAAAAAAAATTTTCGAATGAAATAAGGGATACAAAGCAAACCTGAACTGCTATATAAATACTAATCAAGATGTTGATGATGATAATTACAGAGAAGCAGCCTGGCTCCACTAATATAGGGAGCACTAACAGAACAGAAAGAAAACGTCACTGTCTATCCACTATGTGACCCTGGGCAAGTCATTTAATCCTCTTAGCCTCAATTTCCCATCTGTAAAATGAGCTGGGAAAGAAAATGGCAAACCACTCCTGTATCTGTCACAAAGAGTTGGACTTGACAGAACAAAAAATCAATCCCTGTCTCTGTTTCTCTCTCTCTCTATTCCTCTTTCTCTACTTTCTCACTCTTTTCCCTTTCCCTTCCTCCCTCATTGTCTGCCTGCCTGATTATTTGCTTCTGTGTGTGTGTGTGTGTGTGTGTGTGTGTGTGTGTGTGTGTGTGTGTGTGTGTGTGTCTGTTCACTGTCTCTCTATTTGGGTGTGTGTGTCTCTGTCTCTCTCTTCTCTGTTTCTGACTCTGACTCTCTGTCTTTCTCTATGTCTACTCCTGTTTCTCTCTGTGTCTCCTCTCTGTCTCTGTCTCTCTGTCTCTGATTGTCTCTCTCTCTCCCTTTGTCTCTTTCTTCCCTCTGTGTGTGTGTCTTTCTCCTCTATTTCTGACTCTGTCTCAGCAATTTTTTGTGTCCTCAGACAGCAAATTTCAAGGTCACCCTGACAGCTGTCAGATTTTATTTGCTCATCTCCCTAATTCCTCCTCAGGGAATGCTGAAACAGAAAAGGAAATGGCTGCAGAAGCTTTGGAGCCATGGTACTGAGTATACCCAGTGTCCAGCATAGATTTGGTTTCTCAGTTGAGAGGCTGAGCATAAACCTTTCCTAATCAACAAAGTGAAAAGTACCAATCAGCCTATAAAGGGAAGTTCTGGAATAAACCAGAAAAAAGATAAATCAATCTCACTTCACTCTAAGATGTTACAACTTCTTTAAATTAATAAAATAGCAGAGAACTTTGGGAGGATTATTTTTTTCACTTGAATTAATGAAGAAAAAATATTAAGCATACATCCTATATGCCAAACATGGTGCTAAGCACTTGATCAATAAATTTAAAAAGAAATATATTTGGGGGCAGCTAGGTGGCGCAGTGGAGAGAGCACCAGCCTTGAATTCTAGAGGACCCGAGTTTAAATCTGGTCTCAGACACTTAACACTTCCTAGCTGTGTGGCCCTGGGCAAGTCACTTAACCCCAGCCTCAGGGGAAAAAAGAAAGAAAGAAATATATTCCCTACCTTCATATTCCTGCTATTTTAATAGGAGTACTTAATGCATATTGAGTGACTAGGAGAGCTATTTTGGTTCGGAAAGTGGAGTTCTAGAAGTAGATTGACACACTTTTTCTGATAGTGGTGTCAGTACTGATTCAATTAAGGGTCCAGATTGAAAAGTAAAGGAGCAGGGGAAGCAGAGGGGCATAGAGATGGCACAAGAAAGTTGGGAATCCTGGAATTGAAAAGGCTAAATCCTCCAGGACATGGTCTTTGGTCCCTGTTGCTATTCAAGTGGTGAAAAGGAGAGTAAAATGAAGCATGGCTAGAACCAGCCTCAGTGATTGGAATTTTTATCACCTACTTTAGGCAGGAGATACGTTTATCATAAGTTATTAGTTTTTTCTTTTTCTTTTCTTTTCTTTTCTTTTCTTTCTTTCTTTTTTTTTTTTTTTTTTTTTTTTTTTTTTTAACAATTAGGTAAACCATACCAAAGGTGGAAAAGAGACACAGGCAAAAAGCTAAACTCTAGAAGGAGAAAGGCAAAAACAGTGATCCAGGCTCTCAAGAAGCTCATTCTAATAAGGAAATAACATGCAAATAATTTGGTACATACATGATGTACTATAAATAAAGCACAGGGAAGATAAATTAAGAAGGAAACGTATTAACAGTGATAATTTGAACCCAGGTCCTTTAACTACAATTCATCATTTTCCCCTATACTTTAGGTATGAACAGTATTTAGAAAATGCAAGTCTAGAAGGAGAAAGCAAAATACCCTAGTACTGGTGGAGGAGAAAAGGATAAGAATAGTATCTGAGTAAAAGACAGAAGCCTTGAAATAATGAAGATGGAAAGAACATGTGATGCACATGCAGGTCCATTTTTTTCCCCCACTACCCTGACAATAAGCATGTTGAATCAACTTTTGTCAGAACAAGTTATGGCAAGTTCATTTCAGAGTGTGTCATTTAGGGGTCCTGTCACTTGCAAAATCTATTTTGGATTGCTTTGAATCAGAAGTTGGACATGGGGCAAACCAGGCTTAGGTCACATGGAAGTTTATAAGGCAAGCAATTAACAAATTGATTATATGAGCTCTCAAGATAATGCTACATCTTATTTAGTCCTTTAAAAAGCTGCAGCTTGTATGCAGAACTTCCATTTGTTAGTGAATTGCATGTAAGCAGTGGGGTATTTACCTTAAACTCAACAGGTGAGTTTTCTGCCTTTACTGCACCACTAATTAGCTGTGACATTGGACAGGAGTACTAGTCTCTCTAGATCTTTGGTTTCTTCACTTTTTGAACAAGAGGATTGTAGGTTGTACAATGAGAAGACCACACGTTTTCAAGTCAACAGAAAAACTGTGTTTTAATTTTGGTGAATTCTGTGATTTATCTTATTTCCAGTATATCCTGTCAATAACTAGTTTGTATATGTAGGTATTCCTTCCACATCATAGGGATTGGGGATGCGTTCCTCCCCCCCAAATCTGGAAAATTTTGTAAAATTGTTGGCATTCCTTTTGTACCAGAGAAGATCTGAATTATTATAGTATTAAAAGATAAAACATATTAATGTTATACAACACTATACACAAATTTTATGCATTTCTGAGTTTCTAAAAAAAATTTCTGTCATCTGCTGGTCTTTGCATGTCATCCACAGCTTCTGCAGAATTCCCATTTAATCTCATGCCTGTGGGGAAAGTTGCAATGTAGATAGAATAAATGTAGTTGTTTGTATATTAGACTGTGAACTCCTTGAAAGCAGAGACTTTGTTGATATCCTCAGCACTTAGCAGAGTGCCTAGCATAAACATTATTAGAAGTTTATTGATTGCCTATACAATTGGGCAAGATCTCTAGAGATCATTTTTTTTGTTTGTACAGTAGAGGGGAAGACCTGGTAGTAGTTGTGTTTTACTCTTCATGACCCCATTTGGGGTTTTCTTGACAAATATACTGAGTGGTTTGCCATATCTTTTTCCATCTCGTTTTACAGATGAGGAAACTGAGACAAACATGGTTAAGTGAATTGCCCAGAGTCACACAGCTATTTAATCAGCTTCCTAAGGAGTCAGTGAAGCAATTTGAAGGGAGACTCCTGAGGAGGTCATAGGTTAGATCATTGTGAAGCAGTATGGGGAAACAATTACATCTTTATTTTCACTAACCTCTGGCTGGAATTTAGCATTTCTTTTCCATTATTTAAAAATATAATTCTAAGAATAAGTCCATTTGTTTTCAGTTGTATTCAACTCTTTGTGACCTTTTTTGGAGGTTTTCTTAACAAAGACACTGGACTTATTTGCTGTTTCTTTCTCCAACTCATTTTATAAATGAGGAAATAGAGGTAAACAGGACTAAGTGATTTGCCCAGGGTCACACAACTGCTAAGTATCTGAGGCCAGAATTTGAGCTTGGGTCTTTCTAACTCCAGATCTAGAATCCCATCTTTGCTGCCCAGAATAGTTTCATAAGGTTCACCAGTCAATCAATAGACATTTATTAAGCTCCTGCTGTGGGCCAGGCACTGTGCTAAATATTAGAAATTGCTAAAAGGGATCATTATATAAGGAAAAGTTGAAGAATTCCTGCTCACTGGATGATCTTTAAGTTTCTTCCATCTCTGAATCTGTGATCCTGCAATACTATACTAAAATTTTAGTCACCAAAAATCTATTACCATAGCATTAGGCTACAGAAGCACTTAAACCAGCAAACTTTTTTCCAAAAAAAATTCAAAAAAATTATAGATTCATAATACATCGATGTTCATTAGTAGTCAAGCAGGAATTAGCCAAAGTTCAGAGTTAAATGCAAGTGGAAGCATTCATCTAAAAGTGAATATGTTTTTCATCTTTAATTCCATCTTTCTTGTCTGACTTGGTAAATTAAATTTTTCTACCAAAAAAAGAGTAATTATTTAATGTTGCTACTTTTTCGGGTGGGAGTAGGAATGGCTATAGGCTAGGGTACACAGCATTCATGGAATAGATTGGTTTGCTAGTAGGATGGCATACAACCATCTGTATTGATAAGGATTCTGGTAGTGAGAGCTCAGAAGTCAAATCAGAGTTGTATAAGGCCAGGAGTCAAGTATGATCATGCAGCAAGCAAGAGGCATGTCCAGGGAAATACAAGGCAGAAGTACCAGAATGTCAATATTCAAAGGACAAAACCTGATCTGTAATCCCAGGAAGTATATATCCCTATAAGCTGAGTGAATACAAATGATGTTCTTCTCATTTGTACTTCCTGAAGCCCAAAAACTACTCCTCACACATTTTTCACATTAGCATTTGAGGTTAACCCTAACTAGATATTCATCATGAGCTCTGACTGTAGATAGCTCTCTGTGGCTAGTATTTCTCATGTTAGAAACTGAAGTTTGCATGCTTATAAGCCCACTTTGGACTCACATTTGTCCCTCTTTTATTTTTTCAATTTTATTTATTTTTATTCTAAACTTAAAAATAAAACAGGCATAGATTTGAAAAAGGGGGGGATTGCACATGAAATTGCAAGTCATGTGCAATTTTATATTCCTTTTAAATCTATAATAGTTATCATAGACTTGCTTTTTTCTTTCTCTTCTCCAATGGTTACCATTAGACACACGTACATACACACATACCCCTAGGTGGCGCAGCTCTGAGGTCAGGAGGACCTGAGTTCAAAAGTGGTCTCAGACACTTAACACTTCCTAGCTGTGTGACCCTGGGCAAGTCACTTAACCCCAATTGCCTGGGGGGGGGAACTACCAAAAGATCTATTACTTTTTATATTCACTGGAGGGGGGAAAACGTATGATAAGGATGTCTCTTACTCTACCTTCTTTTCCTGTGCTTTCATGTCCCTCTGCCTACCCAGGCACATTACATGGCCCTGGGATGGGGGGTAAGAGGTGGGAAACAAACGCTTTTTAATGTTCTGCTAATCTGTGAAAGCTCCAGGCCAGCACTTGTAGCTGAGACCAAGAGACGTAAATAGCAGTGTTGTTTAAGGGACAGGCACACCTAATGGCCCAGGATTCGTTGCCCTCTGGATGGGGTTGTTTCATGAGCCTTCTTCGGTATTGCTGCCCTCTTGCCTCCTCAGGTTGAGGGAGGTAACGGCATTTATTGCCTATTGATTTGTATTCTCCCCCCGAAAGAACACACTGCGGGGCAGCTTTGAAATCCTAAATCCTTACTAGGGGATGCAAGAGGTGTCACTTCCGGTGATGGTATTTCTCTGCCATCTTGGGTGCAACCCTCAACACCAAGTCAGTTTCAGGGCTCTCTCTACCAAAATATAATAAGCTTCTGCTCCAAAAACACCACGCAGATGGCTTCCCAACCCAGTTTTCTGGGCAATGGATTGTGATAGCCTTTTTCTTCAGAAAGCAACAAATAGAGAAAGCAAAGAAACTGACCCATAAAAGTAATTCTCTAGACTCGTGCAAAGAAGGGGAGCCGTGAAAAAAAAGTCCTTCCCCTTTTCTCCCCACCCTCAAATTCCACTCTATTTCTTTAAAGAACGTCACTTTTTCTGACTGGAACTGGCACATGGGGGAAAGCGCGGAAGAATTCACTGGCTGTGAACGTTTACAGAATCATCTGGCTAGGAAATTCAATAGAAGCTCGGCAGAGTCCCCTTTGTTTGACTCAGTGGATTGAGGCTCCTCAGCTTTCATTCGCTACTTGGGGGGGGGGGGCGAGGAGGGGGAGGGGTGTGATCACGCCTGCTCCAACAGCCGCTTTGTGCGGATGCATTTCCTTGCCGCTTTGCCAGGGGACCTCTGACCCCACCCCACCCCCACGCCTGCACCAAGCCAGCTCCCCCACAACAACTGCTCCTTAAACGAGGCAGGCTCTGCCCCTGCTGCCCAAATAGGACACCGACTTTGCCGTTTTCTCTTTTGGGGCCTGGGTGATCAGAATTCACATTTTGGTGGGGGGGGTTTGTTTTTCTGTATGTTTATTTTTTACATCCGACTGACAAAAAGATTAGAAAGATGCTCCGATGACCCTCAGCATTAGCAAAGAAGCATATTTTTGCAGGATTGTCAGTATATTGGGGGCAAGGGGGAACCACACTTTTAGGCCCCACAGGCCCTCCTGGCCTTCTGTCCCATCCTAAGCACCCATAAAAAGGCAAATAATGGGGTGCAAAGCTGAATTTCCCCCGAGAGATCCCGGACAGCCGAAAAGGAGGAAAGTTGGAAAGAAAGGCCTCCCCTCCCTCTGCCCTGGGCCGGGTTGAGGTGGCTTTGACTCAGCCCTGGGGCCGCCGCCTCCTCCACAATGGCCTACTTTGATTGTGTGTTGTTTTGACATTCCTGGGCTTTCAGTGACATTCGCTCCAACTATTCATCCGAAGCGCACTCGCCACCCACTTCTTGAGTGACTCCCATGCTGCCACCTCTTCTACCACTCTGAAAGGTCTGCTTCCAGATGTGGTGAAAACTGAGTCATAACGAGGCACGCCGCCCCCTTCACACCCTTTCTCCCCATCCTCACCTTGCAGAAAGGCCGCCAATAAGAAGAGCCCCTAGTTTCCCTGAGCTACAACCGCTCCATTTATAAATTGGCATCTCACTTCATATATGCATGCATCACTCCACACATATTCTAAAAGCTGTAACCTAACACACAGGGAGCCTGCGAAGAAGGGAAAATGCTTTTTATCTGGGCCCTAACAAAGCCTTTGGGTTACCATATAGCATGTTAATACAGCTAAAGTCATGTCCAGATTAGAATGGACTGTCCTTATTTTCGCCTTCATTTAGATACTCATTCAGATCCTGAATCCCACTCACAGAGATAAGGAAATAGTAAATAAATAAATAAGATTTTTAGGTTGAGTGGGAAGGACTGAGAAGTCAAGAAAGAATCCTTTAAAAAAATAAAAAATAAAAAGTGGCTCATGAACTGAGTTTTGAAGGCAGCTAAGGGGTGGAGAGTTTTCCAGGCACAAAGGATAGCCTGTGTGATGTCCTAAGTGTGGAGGTGGGAGAGAAGAAAAGCAAAGAGGAGAGTTCTGCTCCAGTGTAGGGTATATACAAGGAGATGTCACTGATAGGTTACCTAGATAGGTAGGTTAAAGCCAGTTTGGGGGCAACTTTTAGTTCTAAACAAAAGAGTTTGCATTTTATCAGAGAGGTTGTTCTTGCTCAGTTTGGTCTGATTTTTCATGACCACGTACTAGAATGGTTTGCTGTTTCTTTTCTAGTGGATTAAGGCATGCAGTTAAGTGATTCGCCCAGGATCACGTAGCTAGTGTCTGAGGTTGGATTTGAGCTCAGTTCTCTCCTGACTCCAGGCCCAGCACTCTGTTCACTGAGTGCCTCCATCTATTCTGTCCTAGAGACAATAATGAATTAACGCATTGGCCTGAAACCAGAATACTTTGAATTGAAATGAGGTTTGTGATCCAGGGCAAGCCATTTAACACCTCTGTTTGCCTCAGTTTCCTCAATGTAAAATGGGGATAATAATAGCACCTACCCCATGGGCATATGGTGAAGGTCAAATGAGGTAATATTTAAGTTCTTAGTACAATATTTGCTGCATAGTAGACGTTATCTTAATGTTATTCTTTTCCCTCCCCTACTTGGGGGAGGGGGATCATCACACCTGTACTTTTTAACATCCAACCACTTGTGATTATCATTTACATTGTTTTGTTAAGTACTTTGAATATCTGAGTGCTAAGAAACAGAAAAATAAATAGAAGAAAAAAGAGAGGCAGAGGTAAAGGATGGAACTTTGCATTTCTGGAGTTATTTGAGCAAGATAAAAGCTCTTGTTCCAAAAGGATAAAGGGGCCAAACATAAATCTCTTAAGCAACCTTTGAGCGTAACTTAGAATTATCCCATTCCTTTGCTGTCTAGTAGGTACCACTACCCATCCTCTTCACTTTTAAGAAGGTCCTGTAAGATATATCCATAGATGGTCAAAGGAGTTTATTCCTACTCTTTCTTTTGCCATATAAAGTAGTCTCTCAGCACTTATAAAATAGACCCCATTCTGCAATCTTTATGTGTGCTCAAAGTATTCTTATTGGAGTATAGGTAAATGACAGCTTAAAAAACAGCCCTCTCACATCCCAAATCACCTTTCTTAGTGAAGACAGGGCTATTGGCTTCTATTCTACCTTCATGTAACTATTGCAAGGGAAAATATATTGTCTCAGATACTAGTTGTGTGACCTTGGGCATATCATTTAACCATATTTTCCTCAGTTTCCTCTTCTGGAAAATGAGCCGAAGAAGGAAATAGCAGATCACTCCAGTACCCCAAATGGAGTCATGAAATGGTCAAAACAACAAACACGAATTAGTAATATGCCATAGAAGTACTACAATTTATGAAGGACATGTATTCCTAAAAAGTCATTTAGGAATCATTTTTTAAAATCTTTTTTTAATTGCTTTTTACTGACAAGATAATATGCATGGGTAATTTTTCATCAATGACCCTTGCAAAACCTTCTGTTCCAACTTTTCCCCTCCTTCCCCCCAACCCCTCCACTTGATAGCAGGTAGACCAAAACATGTTAAATATGTTAAAGTTTATGGTTTATGTTAAATACTATATATATATATATATATATATATATATATATATATATATATACTTGAGAGCTGCCACAAACATGTTTGCACATACAGGTGCCTTCTTTAAGATCTCTTTGGGATGTAAGCCCAGTAGTAACACTGCTGGATCAAAGTAGCGCTGCTGGATCAAAGGGTATGCACAGTTTGATAACTCTTGGAGCATAGTTCCAAATTGTTCTCCAGAAGGGCTGGATGTATACACAATCCCACCAACAATGTATCAGTGTTCCTGTTTTCCCACTCCGCCTCCAAAATTCAGCATTATCCTTTCCTGTCATCCTAGCCAATCTGAGAGATGTGTAGTGGTATCTCAGAGTTGTCTTAATTTGCATTTCTCTGATTAATAAGGACTTGGAGCATCTTTTCATATGGCTAGAAATAGTTTCTATTTCTTCATCTGAAAATTGTTCATATCCATTGATAATTTATCTATTGGAGAATGGCTTCATTTTTTTAAATGCACCACAAAAATTCCTTCTTTAAGAGAATTCTTAATTGTCAGTCAAAAAAGGCTCTTGCTTCTAAGTTCATAACATTGAATACAAAATTTCCTTTTCTTAAGGCAGGGCCCAGCTGCAGAGCTCTGGATCACCCTTTCTGCAAGTGGGTCAGGAAGGCCAGTATAATTGTTAGTGTCACCAAACTGTTCATTCAGAATGTCAGGCCAGAACAAGAGACAGGATGACTCACTCCACCCGATATGGCCCTGACACCTAGGCAGAGTGAACTGTCACTGGCTGTGGGGTGTCAGTGATGGGGCTCAGCCATGGCCCCATTTAGTCAGATATCTGAAGCTGTCCCACAGACACAGGGATCTTCCCACACAAGCTCCTACCCCAAACTCCTCAGCCCCACCCACCTCATAAACTATATACTCACATCCACATTCAAGATTCGTCTATTAGAAGTCATAGGATAATAGATTTTTAGAGTTGGAACCAAACCATCTAGTCCTCAAAATATGCTCAAAAAAGTCTCCACACATCCACAGTGGTCCTTTGCTGGAAGACTTCTAGAGAGAATCCACTAATTCCATTAGTTCCACTTTTGGACAGCTCCAACCACTAGGAAATGTTTCCCAATATAAAGCCTAAATTCTCCCCTTTACAACTATCATTCCATGTTTTGCCCTTCTGCCAGAACTTCCATATATTTGAATTCTTCTTTTCTCCAAACTAACGGTCCTAAGTTCCATTCAGCTGATCCACATAATATATGAGAACATTCACAATTCTCATTGCTGTGATGAGTCTGGAATTGGCAGCCCAAAAATTCTGCTTCCAGTATTTACTACTTAGGTGACCTTGGGCAACACACCCACCTGATTTTTACAGACCTGTTTTCCATCTGTAAAAATAAAAACGTTAAAATGAATGCCCATGGAAGTCCCACATTTCATACTTGTGTTGGCAGGATTCTAGAATACATAGTTCAAAGCCTAGCCATTTCAGGGTGGGTGGCACAGGAGGTCCCCTGCAGGAGTATAATGTTCTTTGTTTAAATTGTTTCAATATGTAATATTTTAATATCTACCAGTTACATGATTTTTTAAGCTTTTTTTTTTTTTTTAGTATTGTAGTATTTTCCCCCTCTCTCCCCTATCTCCAAGTAACATGAATTCATCTTCATTCATTGTGCAACTGATTTGAGATTTGTTTTGATTTAAGATTAACCATAGCACCATTAATGACTTCTGGGGTATTCCATATTAAATAAAACCAAAAGTATTGCCATGTTAAATGCACCAACTCTTTGAGGTAGGCTCATCCCTATCTTTTTTTGCAGTATGGAGGGATCTGTCAGTTTCAAGCAGAGTTTGAAAGGATTGGTGGTGGTGGTAAAAACTGTGTCTGTGTATGTTTAGGGTTTGGCAGGAATGGGGGGGACAGAAGTCAGGTCCTGTAATTTAATCAAGTATAGGGAACTCTCAGTGTGCAATCTTCCTTCATCCCTACAGATAGCTAGAACCTGCAATCTTAGAGACAACCAAATCTAACAGCTAAATTGGTCTATTTGCTGTCCCTCACATGTGACATTCTATTTCCTTTCTGTGTGCCTTTGCACAGACAGTTCCCCATTCCTGAAATGTACTTCAGTCAATTCTAAACTTCCTTCAAAGCTCAGTCCAGAGACTTTCCCTGATCTTCTGTGCTTTCCCCGTCCCCACCACCACCAGCTGCTCATGCCTCCCCCAAAATTGCCTTGTCTTTTACTTGTATACATTTTGTACGGGTTGAGAGACATCACTAATTAGTGGATACTGACCTGAGAGATCTGTATCCCAATTGTGCCTGACATATTCTGATTATATGGCCCTGAGTTAGTTAACTTCTCAGTACTCTAGGCAACATTAGTCATAAAAGTTGCAGAATAAAATGGAGGTTGCATTTTTGTTTATTCTGTATCCCAATACTTTACAGAATTTTTCATATATAATAATCATGCTAGATATAGCCATAGCATATTGTAGCCTACCATATAACCATATAATCAGCCATGTGGGCTGATTGTCTGCAAGTGCAGTAAGAGATTAAGCCGTTTGCCCACAGTCAGGCGCTACTATAAGTCAGAAGCAGGCCTTGTTGAATCCCTGTAATCCAGTTTGCATTAGACTGAACAACTGGTCTTTCCCACCAGTCTTGCTTCCCTTTCTTCAGCGTGGGCTCTCTGGGAGCATGGCTTAGTTGCATGCTGAAGGCTTGGATTTGTCCACAACTCCTTGCCTAAAGCAGCTTTGGGTATCCCCTTCTCCATCTGAAAAACAAGCCAGTGTCTGAACCTCCCCATGGGGGGAAGTAGAGATGTTATGTTTGTTCTCATTGTGACTGCATGCTACCAGGAGATTAGGCAGGCAGGGAAGAGAGATGCTGTCAGTGCGATCCCGACCCGCTCCGAGGGAAGCTTCTCCCTTGATCCAGTGAGCCCCTTAAGGCAGCTTTGTGGAACGCTGTGTACAGATGTGAACCTGACAGGCCCGGAACCCAACAGCCTCTGAGACCTCAGCTAGGAATCTCCCGGATGTGGCTTCACATCCTGAAGCATCACCCTGCTAGAGGGCCTGGGATGGTGACCCTCACAGACTTTTGTAATGACATGTGGGAAGGAAATCCTGTAAACGTTGGGATTTAGGGATTCTGGAAAAATAAGAAACTTAAATATCATGTTTTTTCTCTTCTTTCTCTTCTTACCTTAGATATGAGAGTGACATATTTCCCTCCTCCCAAATAAGTACAGGTTAAAAATTAATTTCAAATTTTTGAAAAATTGAACTGGCCTCTAAAAATATATTTTTTCTCAAAATGGAACCTCAACATGATTCTTACAGTTATTTTAAGATTTACTTGGATCAGGAGGCTTCATATATCAGTGGAAAGTGCTTTGGATTGGAACCTGAGGATGCAAGTTCAAATTCCTGTCTTGCTAAAGACTCCCCTTGACTTTATTTCAGATTTTCTTTCAGCTCTAAACCTATGATCCAAATGGGAAAGTGGAAAGAAACTAAACCTGTAGTCATTATGGCCTGACTTCCTCATCATGTCTAGAGCTTGATTTTAATTGTTATATTCATTCTGATAAGTAGAGACCAGATAAAAATGAATTGATGTTATATATGTGTCAAGAAATCCCATGCTATAATTCTTTCCCATCACTGCCTAGTTAACTAGGGCCCTAGATTAGGAAAAAAATATTTTCTCTCAACTACCCCAGCTGAAAAGAAAGCTGTCAATCTGGCCTTCATCCTGTTCTCCTTCCTCCCTTTTACACTCCTGCTCTTGTTTTCTAAGAGACTTTGTCATAACTCTTTCTTGGAATACTTCCATCTGTAAAATGAGCGGATTAAAGTAAATGATTTCCAATCACCTTTCTGGGCCTAAATCCTATACCAACATCAACCTTCTGTTCCCCTTTTTTTTAAAACACTTAGTTACCTCTCAAATGTTTTCAGAGATGTCTGTGATGTCATAATTCTCATATTCCCCCCCCTTCTCTGCAGTGACTGATGTATGTGGAATGAGTGGGGGTATATGTATGCTTAATCAGTAATGACCAGCTGGCAGAGGAAGAATCTTCTGCATGTTCTGAGCGAAGGGAGGGAGGAGGGGGAGAAGCTTAGAAATTTTGAAGCATATTTAGTTTGGATGAATGCTGTACTGCTCATCCCATGCTACTGCATGCTGCTCCGTAATTCACTTGAGAAAGATGCCCTCCTTGGGTTACAGAAGAGATCTTAGGAGATCACACAGAAGTGGAAGAGACTTGAAACATACATCATTTTCTTGTTCAATAAAGGGTGATGAAAGTGTTTAAATTGGAGGAAGTGGGAAGAAAAAGGATCAAATGAGAAAGAAGTGAGTTGTATGCCTGAATTCATGAGTGTGTATGTATGTTCAATCATTTCCAACTCTTGAGGAGTCCATTAGAGTTTTCTTGGCAAAGATACTGGAGTGTTTGCCATTTCTTTCCTTTACGGATGAGGGAACTGAGACAAACTGGGTTAAGTAGCTTGCCCATGGCCACACAACTAGTAAGTATCTGTGGCTAGATGAGGCTTCCTTACTCCAAAACTGACATCACCTAGCTGTCCTGAATTTGAGTACATACATCTTATCTAGTTGGCTAAGCTGCTTCTGAGTCCATTTTTCTAAAAGTACGATATAAGAACATTCAGAGGCAGGTGATCACAAAGCTAACCACATCCTCCCTTCCTCATCTCTGCCTCCTGGCTTCCCTGGCTTCCTTCTAGTCCAAGCTAAATCCCACCTTCTCCAGGAAGCCTTTCCTAATCTCCCTTCATGCTAATCCCTTAAAAGATTCCCTGTTGTTTGCATATTGATTCCCCTATTACACTGAGCTTCTTGAATTGTGTTTTACCTTTCTTTGAATCCCTAATGTTAAA
Source organism: Sminthopsis crassicaudata (assembly GCF_048593235.1). NCBI lineage: Eukaryota > Metazoa > Chordata > Mammalia > Dasyuromorphia > Dasyuridae > Sminthopsis > Sminthopsis crassicaudata. Next base: position 192,628,048 of record NC_133620.1, read on the forward strand.
CACCGTGTCCAGACCGTAGTAGGTACTTAGGAAATTGTTATTGATTACCTGATGCCTTGGGATTGACTTACATCTGGAACTCTGCTAGATATGGAGGAATCCCTCTCCTAAGCAGCACAGAGATAAATATAAACAAGGGCCCACCGCAATGCAGGCATAAACTGAGGCATATATAGTGCAGTGCAGGCGGTTTCCCCTTGACTCATCTGCTCAGAAATTTGCAATGTGGCAAGGAGCCCGATCAAGTCAAGCTCAGCTCATTTGGCTTCTTTTGGCTTTTGTGACAGGAACTGATTAGCCTTGCTGCCCCAAGTGGGAGGAAAGAAAGCACAAGGCTTTACACAAATATTTTCACTGTAATTAACTTTTCGATGGCTTGTGGATTTACTTTGGTTTCTTTTCATTTTAGAATCTTTTTTCAGTGGTGTGGAAGCAACTTTTCTTGTCTGCAAAAAAAATTTTTGCTTCCCAATTTAAAATTTAGAATGAATGTGTGCTGGTCATGATTTGAAAAAAAAAAAATTATTATCCTGTCAATTATATCAATCCAGACCTTTTTACACTATTACATAAAACCAGGCTGTAAACTCCTCACTTAGATTATAGACTTTTAGAGGATAAGGGCTGAAATTCCCACTTCCATCCCCCTTTTAAAATCCTAAGTACCTAGCAGTGTAGGACACTTACATGGTTAATAAAGGTCATAGAAGTTGTAATTTAGGTTCCCCAACCACCACTATACAAAAATTTTAATGTTGTTCTCTGTGTTTAACTCTTTGTGACCCCATGGGGGGGGGGGGGGTTGGAAGAGATACTAGAATGGTTTGCCATTTCCTTTTCCAGCTCTTTTACTGGTAAGGAAACAGGCAGAGTTAAATGACTTACCCACACAGAGCTAGTTTGTATCTGAGGTCACATTTGCACTTCAGACCCAGTTGCCTGACATCATACAGGAACTGTTTTCTCACTAGTTCCCAGTGATGGCCTCAAGGTCAAATCCAGTGGTCTTGCCTCAATTTTCTCTCCTGATTTGTCTAGCTGCCTTTTACCCTTTCCACCATTCCCTCCTTGAAATTGTTTCTGACTATCCAGGATAGCATTCTGTCCGATCATTTTTTTTTTTAATTTTTTTCATGGCTATAAATCTTCTCTCCTCCCAAGTGTGAGCACCCCCCAGAAGTTCTGTCCTTTTTTCTTCTTTTTTCATTTATTCTTTCTTCCTTGGCAATCTGAGCCACTCCCAGAGCTTCAGCTATGACCTCTATGTAAATAAATTCTAAATCTTTATCTCTAGTTCCACATTTCCAGCTGCCTGCTGGAATCTACACTTGGATGTGTCTCCTGCATTTCAAACTAAACATATCAAACTAAATTTTATATCCACCCCTCAACTCCTTCTATATCCCTAGTTCTGTTAAAGGCACCATGATTCATTCATTCAGGCTCAAAATTCCAGAATCATCTTTGGCTTATTCTTTGTACCTTCCTCTGTCCAAGTCCCTGAGTTTAGAAAATTCTGTCTTTGAGGTTTTTCTCACCTTTATGGCACAATGGAAAGATCTCTAGATAGTATCAGAGAACCTCAGTTCAAATCCTACCATCCTATGTGAACTTGGGCTAAAACTTTTCCAGGTCTATTTGCTCACCTCTGAAAATGAGGGAGGTTGAGGTGAAGGCCTCTGAGGTTCTTTCCAATTCAAAATCCATGATCCTATAATCACTTTTCCTAATTCCTATTGATATCACTTTAATTTAATAATAGTAATGACAGCTAACATTTATATAGTAATGTGCTAGATATTATGCTAAGTGCTTTACAACTATTATCTCATAATAATTCCCATTTTACAGATGAGGAAATTGAGGCAAACAAAGGTTGCATCTCACAACTAGTAAATATCTGTGACTATATTTGAGTCACAAACACTCCATTTTTGTCAGAAACCCTGAGTCCTCCCCTCCCATATTTATTTAGTTATTAATTTTTCTTTTCACTAGGTGAGGATAGGAGAGAAGGGAAGCATGGAAATAACTATTAATCAAAGCACAATATAATAAGTACCATAGGAAAGTCACAATCAAGTGTTGTTATGGAGGATGAGAAGAAGAAAGCAATATATTGAATAGGTGCAGCCTTAGTCAAAATGAGACCTGTTGAAGAGCTTAGCTTTAAAAAGCCAAGTTCTACTGCATCCAAGACCATCTCCAATTATTCAATTGTTCCCTATGGGCTATAGTATCAAATCCAGACTCCTTACATCTATCTGTAGATGTCGGGCCAACCTACTTTTCCAATTTTATCTCCTACTTCTTTCCTGTAAGTCCCTGGTGTTCCAGATCAAATAGACTTCTTCTTGTTACCCAAACATGCTTGCGTCTGTATGCCCCCATGCCTTTACATCTGTTTCTACATCCACCTGGAATGCCTCCTCTCAAGTTTCTTTCCTTTTAAAATTCTATTGGTGCTTCAAGACCCAGCTCAAATGCCACTTTCCTCAAGAGTCTTTCTCTTCCCATATTTAGTCCTCTCTTCCCAAACTAGATTGCTCCATCCTGAAAAACCTGGAAAGACTTACATGAACTGATGAAATCAGGTGAGCAGAACCACTAGAATACCGTGCAGAGTAACAATACTGTATCACCTGTGAATGATTTAGTTATTCTGATCAGTGAAATAAGATCATTGTCATTAATACAATAATTAAATAATTCCTAATGATTCCTTACGATGAAAATGCCATCCACCTCCAGAGATAGAACTGATGGATTCAGAATGCAGATCAAAGTGTACTATTTTTCACTTTATTATTTTTAGTGGATTTTAGTTTGGGGCTTTTTTTGGTCAGTGTCATGACCAAAGTCATGACTAATAATGGTCATATGTTTTGCCTGATTTGCACATGTATAAACCTATATCAAATTGCTAATTGTCTCAGGGAGGAGGGGAAGAATTTAGAATTCAAATATTTTTTAAATGTTAAAATGTTAAAAACATGTAGTTGGGGAAAATTTTTTTTTCAAATTGCTTTCTTCTTCTTATCCCCCATAATAACACTTTAATTGTGGCTTTCCTATGATACTTATTATATTGTGCCTTATTTCCATGCTTCCTTCTCTCCTATCCTCACCCACACCTATTGAATGATTATATACAAACCTGTGGCAAGGGATTTCTTGCTTAGCTTTGCATCTCCATAGAATTTAGAATAATATCTTGTACAGGGCTTGGGTTTTTTTTTTGTTTTGTTTTGTTTTATTTTGGTTGGTTGGTTGGGTTTGTTTTTTTGTTTTGGAGGGGGGGGTTTGGCTAAGATTTTTCTACACCTGAGTATCCTTTCTTTAGTGTGCTGGAAGAATCGTTTCTTCAGAGCCCTTAGAATTTTGTGGCTTGTAGCACATATTCTCTCTAAGTGTCCTTGGTAAAATCCAGCCAGTTTCTTTGTTTTCTTCCTTGTTGTTTCTGCTTCCTTCAGGAATACTTTGACATCTGATGTTAAGATTCCAAATGAGGTGGCTCTGCTTTCCTTGTTGGTGAAAAGAGTTTGGGTGATTCTTTTAAAAAATGAATATTTTTAGAATCATTTCTGCTTTTTGTCTATTCTCTTTCTTTAAATTCATTTGAGATGACTTTGTTTTCCCTTCAATGTATCTTACTGCCTTGTTAGGTAACAGTTCATAATTACTCACTTATTTTCCTCTGTATGTTTTCAAAGGAGTTTATATTGTAAACTGTTGCCCTTGGAAGCTGTCTATCTTTCCTATTGGCAAAGAAGTCAAGTATTTACTGTCTTAGTTCACTTACAGACTTTTTTATTTTCATTGTGCCAGTTGCTAAGCTTCTGTTCTATATAAAATTATCATCAGTATTGATTCTCAAAGTATCTAAAAGAGAGGACTATCAAAAGTATAGAAAAGATTCTTGGAACTTATTAATACACACAAAAAAAGCAACCAAAATAACACCAATAACAATAAACCCATTCCCATAGAAAATTTTTGGCAGTAATCTACATACTCACTGAAGGTATCCTTGATGAAAATGTTGAAACTGAAAATACTTTCACAAGTAATATTTCAAAGAAAATTATGTCTTTATATTCACACAAATGAAAAGTATAAAGAATACAAAATCCTAATGTGTTTATTGTTTATTGAGCGTAAAGAAGCATTTGATTTGATAGAGGAAATTAGTCGGTCACTAAACATTTATTAAATATCTGCTTTGCTAAGAACTGAGAAACTGAGAAAACCACTGAGTTTAAATTCCATTTGGGGACAAGGAATCACATGTGCACTTTAAAGTATGTTCAGAATAATGCAGACAAATTGATTGAGGGGAAAGGCAGAGAAATACTGGTAGTGGGGTAAAGGGGAGGAGCAGGAGGGATCAAGGAGTAGGAGGTGGTATTTGAGCTGAGCTTTGAAGCATTCTGAGAAGCAAGGTTGAGGAAGGAGGCATTCTAAGCATTGGAGTAGCCTGTGATACAGAGAGATGGTTGGTGGATTGCTGTGTATAAGGAGCAAAAAGCAAGGCCCCCAAGTTTGGCTAGAGCATAGCAAAGAGAGATATATAACAAAGTTGGAAGTACCTCAATGAGGAATTTTTGTTTGATATTAGAGGAATCAAATCGCATTCTGGGAATATGGTAGAATAAGTCAGAAACTTCCATGATGTCCACAAAAAAACAACAACAACAACAACAGTGAATCAATGAGGTTTATTGAATTTGGCCAAAAATTTGGTCAAATTTGTGCTTTTTTAAAGTGCCTGTGTGGAAAAACAAATGGTGGAGGGGAGAGATTTCAAGCAGGAAGACTTATTAGAGGGTGACATGCTGAACTGGGATGGTCTCTGAGTGAATGGAGAGAAGGGATGAAAAATGTTGTGGAAGCAGAATTTGGACAAGTGAGAAGTGAAGGATGACCCCAAGATTATGAACCAAGGTGGTGCCATCAGCAGCAATTTACAAGGTAATTTGGAAGGAGAGAGAATGGGTCCTGTTTTTAAATATGTTGAATTTGAGGTATCAATGGGACAGCCAGTTGGAAGTGTCTAATAAGCAGCTAGTAATGAATGATACTAGTGATCAGGAAATATAATAGAACTGGATATGGAAATCTTTAAGTCAGAGTAGAGATGATGTAACCCATAGAAACTGATGAGATCACCAAAAGAGAGAATCGAGGGAGAAGAAAGCTGAGGAAAAAGCCTTGGGAGACATATCTCCAGGTAGGGGCTAAGAGAGGGATGATGAGCCAGAAAAAAGTCTGAGAAGAAACAGTTGAGTGAAAACCAAGCAGTGTCATGAAATAAAAACAAAAGGAGAGACAATTTCAGAGAAAAAGGTGATTAGCAGGGCTGTAACATATTACAGCAAGGTGTTGCCTGTGTTTTGTGACACTAACACAAAAGAAACAATATATTATCATGCTAGATTTGGAATCAGAAGACCTAAATTCAAAACCCATCTGTCACTTATTATGTGTCTTTGTCACAAGCTCTCAGAGCATCAGCTAATCCTCATCTATAAAGTGAAGAGTTTGAACTGATAACCTTTCAGCCCTAAATCCAGGATCCTATTATCCTGTGAAGATTCCTCCAAAGATATCATGTATTGCCAGGTGTGATAGTACATGCTTTTTAATCCCTCTGGAGGCAGAGGCTGTTTGGGAGTTGTGGGCTTCAGTGGGCTAAGCAGATCTGGTATCCATACAAAGTCTGGCATCAGTAGTTGCAAGTGGGGGGCCACAAGGCTGCCTAAAATTGGGTGAATCTGCCCAAGATGAAAATGAGGCACTTTTGGGCCAAGCCATAGAAGGAGTGGGCACACAAGTGGCTGCTACACTTCTTGTTTGTGATATAAGGAGACCAAATCTGTGAGGGAAGAAGGAAGGGAAGAAGCAAGCAAGAAAGGGAGGAAGATAGGAAAGGAGACACAAGAGAAAGAATCTCTTTTGTGATTATTGATATCAAGTCAAACATAAAACAGGGAAATGCATATTTACCACTTTCACATTGGAGATGTAGCACAGAGTTTAATCTGCAAAGGGACTTAACTGGTGAGGTTTTCTAACTGCTTCTATTTGTAGATGACATTGCCTCAAACCCTGACACATTACAGACCCACCTAATTGGGGACCTATAATCCTTCCAATGAGGGCATCTAGGTGATGCAGTGAATAGAGTGCTGAGCCTAAAATCAAGAAGACTCATGGGTTCAGTTCTAGTCTCAAATACTTGTTAGTTTTGTGGCAGGTCACTTACCCCTGCTTGTCTCATGTGTAAAATGAGCTGGAGTGGGAAATAGCAAACCAGTCCAGTATCTTTGCCAAGAAATCTCCAAATGGGGTACAAAGAGTCAGACATGACCGAAAGAAATGAACACCAATCATTCAAGAGAGTTTCATCTAACTTCATTACAAAAAGAAACAATCAGATAGAGAATGGTTATTATACACCATTTTGCCTGTACATCAGTACCATTAGTTCCACCTATTTGAAAGAGCCATTCTTAAATTGGACAATGAGTTTTACCTAGAGAGAAAGAGAGGAGGCTGTATTTCCTTTGGGACATTGCAAAGTCCCTTCAGTAATAACTAAACTAAATAAGAACCACTTTTTTTAAAAAGTTATTTATAATTGTAAATCATGGGAAAATAATCTCCAAAAAAATTGTTCCTAAGATAAACAAGGAACTAAGTAAACCAACATGTGACCAGACAAAAATTATGGGGTGCTTCCAGCAAGACAGTCACTAGGGATAGATAGGCATGGATAAATGGTCAAGCTCTGCCTCTCTGGAGGTCCTAATCACATTGATGAGATCTCATATTATAAATATATGTTCATATTATAAATTAACGTATAATATACATTTATATTATATTATAAATAATGGAAAGGGTTTTATTAGGGATAAAGGTTAAAGTTTTAAAAAGTTCTTTTTTTATTTAAATAAAAATTAATTTTAATTTTTAAATTGTCTTTTTCTTGTAGAAGACAGAAATTAAGAGTAATTCTCTTTCTTTTTTATCAGATTCACCAAGATTTCAGAAGAAAGCCACAGTGAAGTTATTAGTCCTTACAGTTTGATTTAAACAAGCAAGAGCAAAAATATAAATCCTTTCTAACTTGCTTACCCATTCCTCTCATTAGAGTTTGAGTTAACTTCATATTAAAGAGGGAAATATTTTTAGTTGCATGATAATTGCATGTGTATAAGAAAGCTGACCATACATTTGTGAATTTTAAACTTTGTTTTGCTCAGTGGAAATGGAATAATGTAGTGTTTGTAGAAGAATATGGGTAAGAGCCACATAGAAGAAGCATAGATAGGTCACAATCTTTGCCAGTAAAAGGAATCATCATGCCTATGAGTTTAAAAAATCCACTGAAAGATTTATTTTTCTCTTTTTTTTCCCCCTGAGGCTGGGGTTAAGTGACTTGCCCAGGGTCACACTGCTAGGAAGTATTAAGTGTCTGAGATTACATTTGAACTCGGGTCCTCCTGAATTCAGGGCTGGTGCTCTATCCACTGCGCCACCTAGCTGCCCCTGAAAGATTTATTTTTCAAAATCATAAGATTTAGAGATTTAAAAAAAAAACCTTAGAAAGTCTAGCCTTCTCATTTTATAGGTAGTGAAGCTGAGGTCCAAAGAGGGTCCCCTGTCATATAGGCTTAACATTAAACCTGGGATTCAAATTCAGAGCCTTTGATTTAAAAAACTTTCTACTATATTATAGTATTCACTTGTTCCATTTTCTAAGTGAGATGAACTATATAAAAAGCCACCTGGATAAAGGAATACTTCTAAGTGGATTCCTTTATAAAAGGCATTATCTTTTTTTTTTTTTTTAAAGTAACTTCTGCCATAGAGAAATAAACAAAGAATGAACAAAATGTCAATTTTTAAGGCAACGTTAGACACAGTAGGTTATGCCTGGGAGAAATTTTGTATTTCCTAATAGAAACTCATTAAATTCTCTTACCATTAAGTTAGAAAGCATGTTCTACATACAGAATACTGCATGTTAATCTCAAGTGATTTTCATGTAAATTTGTTCTGGTTTTAGTGATCTCAGTCCAAGCTTTTAAGTGGATGGTTTCCAAACATTCCCACTCTCTAAAGTTGACATTCGAGTCCATGTGTATTATTGAGACTCTGAATAAAGTTTCAGGGCACTCCAGTTTTGCTTTCGAAATCTGCACTTATGGAGAGACGTACTTGAAAACAGTGCTACTGAAAGTCACCGTATTTGCTGCATTTCCTTCTTAGTCTTACCCGTATTGACTTTCAAGACATTCTAAACTAAAGTAACAGACTTCTCATTTTTCCTTACTTTGAGTTACTTCCAGAACTCTTCACTTTACAGTGAATTCAAATAATTCTGCATGGTGTCTTTTTTCTTTCTTTGAATGAGAAAGGACAATTTACAAAGTCTTGATTAGAAAAGACCAAGCAAGTTGCACCAGCTATCATGATTTCCATAATATTGGATCTGAGAAGTAACAAGTTCAGAGTTGGTATGGCCATCCAGACTTCAGGTTTATAAATGTGTCAGGGCATTCACAGATGGTGACTGTTCTACTGTTGATTAAAACCTGTGGACGTAGCGCTTTTGGAACTTTGTGCAGATTGAAACCCAGCCTGCAAGAGGAACACCACCAGTATCCTCCTCTCCCAACAACTTAGACTAAATCAATAAAGTCCTTGTGTATACACATACCATATACAATAATACTCAAAACTGGTTCTACAATAACCATACCAGTTAATAATTGACAGTTAACTGTTAACTTAAAGAATACCATAATATACCTTCAACAAAAATGAATTCTAATTTATATACACAAATTCTTATACAAAATTATATGTAATTATTTCAGTTTGAATATATAGATTGTAAAATGTATTTCTTAGATCTGGCTTTATAAAGCATTCTTATTGTGGAAATTTCCTCCACAACAGCTTGTCTGTGTCCTAAAGAATTAGTTCTATGTGTATATATTTTATATAAATGCAGCAAGGCGGTGTAGTGGATATAGTGTATTGTCTAGAATCATCTTCCTCAGTTCAAATATGTCCTCAGAAACTTACTACCTGGACAAGTCACTTGATCCAATTTGCCTCAGTTTCCTCAACTGTAAAATGAGCTGAAGAAGGAACTGGCAAAGCATTCCATTTTCCTTACCAAGAAAATCCCAAATGTGGAAACAAAAAGTTGGACATGACTGAATAACAAACATTTTATTTACAAATAAATATGTTTGTAAAAAACACATGGGTTCAAGTTCTTCCACTAACAGTTACTACCTGTGTGATCATGAATAAATTATTTAACCTCTCAGTGATACTGGTCCTTGAGGTAAATCTTGAAGGATGCTAAGGATTTTTGAGACTGGTAAGGAAGGAATGATTCCCAGCATGGAGGACAGTGACAGAAACAACAAGCAGGATCACTACTTCAAAAAAGTTGAGTCACTGATCCAGACACAATATTTACAAAAGAACAATTGTTTAAATGGTATCATCTTCATTTCCAGCCTTCACAACAAAACAATGAAAAGCAAGGTTTGTTTGTGGGGAGAAAATATGCCAGAGTCTAGTAAAGAACTAATTCTAATTAATTCCAGTGTGTGGTAAGGATAGAAAATGATGGAGGCGGGGAAGATGAAGGTTAATGGAGATTTGAAAATATAATTGGCTTTTTTATGATAACTTTGTTGCTGTCAGTTGGCATTCTGCAAACATTTTATGATAATAGACCCTTCTAGGTTTGTGCCATTTGGGTTTTGTTTTGTTTTGTTTAAAAAAGCATCTACTGGATACAGGTAAAGGTGTTGCATTCTCTACATGAGGGGATGGTGGGAGAAATTTTATGAACATAAGGGAAGAAAGCATGAGAAGAGAAAAGGATAAAGTAGGAGCTCAATTTATGTGTGTAGACTTCATGAAGGTGAGTTTCTTCACCTGTAAAATGAATTAGAGAATGAAATCTTTGCCAAGAAAACCCCAAATGGGGTCACAAACACTCAGACACACTGAAAATGACTGAACAATTTTCTCAATCTCTCTCAATGTATTTGTAGTTGGATATGTGAATACATATATACTTATATACATATAGATGTTTCTTTACATGTACATATATAAAATAAGTGGCAATACTACCCATGTATATGTGAGAATACATGCACATACATACACACATGAATAATACTTCATCAGAAGTTCTTGTTCAGATTTAGTTTAAACTAGATGATCTGTGAAGTTCCTTCCAGTTATGAAATTTTACAATGATGATAATTTTTATATAGCAATTTTCACAAATCATGTTATATCCATCCCTTCATTTGAGCCTCAGAACAAACCTGAAGCAAATATTAGAGGTCTTAGTATCCCCGTTTTACAGATGCAGAAACTGAGGCTCAGAAAGCTCACGTAATTTTTGTGTCATCATCCAGCTAGTAAGTTTCAGAAATAGGAATTAAAACCAGGTCTATTTGATTTGAAGCCCAGAAAACCTTTCAACATAACCACAGTACCTATTCAGGACTGCCATTTCATTCTGAAGGCATTGAGATATCAATCAAAAGTTTTGGAATAGAAGTGATGTGGTCCGAGAAATGATCACGTTGCAGAGATGAATTGGAGAAGGGAAACCCATGGCAAGAAGATTAGTTAGACAAAAAGAGGGGGCTGGAGTCTGGGCTTTCCCTCACTAGCTAAAATTGTCCAATTGGATGCTCACAGCAACCTTGTGAGTGCTAACCATCTGTTAAGCCATAGATCTAAGCAAGTTCATACCAGTATGGTGACCATTGATGTTAACGCCCCCTGCCCTGCCTTTGTCTTTGTAGGAATTTAGAGAATGGGCTGTGTCCAATGTAAGGATAAAGAAGCAGCAAAACTGACAGAGGAGAGGGATGGCAGCTTAAACCAGAGCTCTGGCTATCGCTATGGGACAGACCCCACTCCCCAGCACTACCCTAGTTTTGGTGTGACCTCCATCCCCAACTACAACAACTTCCATGCAGCCAGTGGCCAAGGGCTGACTGTCTTTGGAGGTGTCGGTTCTTCTTCTCACACCGGGACCTTGCGGACAAGAGGAGGAACAGGTAAGCCCCCCGTGCAGAGGGTTCTGTAGTTTAATATTTGGGTCCCAAAGGCCTTCACTTCACAGAGAGTCACAGAGTTGATAACAGTGGATAAAATTTGGGGACTGTAAGAAGAAATGGGGCTCAATGTTTCATCTGAAGTACAAGTCAGAATACCTCTGGTCCTCAAGCCCCAGATAAGCATAATCCCCAAAATTCTTACAAACGTGATCCACTTGCCTTTATGGGCTTTTGCTACTCTGCCAATATCAACTTCAGTGTTTTTTTTTTCTCAAAATTTTCTTTAATTTCTTCCTCAATCTTCAGTCAATAAGACTATGCCCTCATCCTCACCTTCACACTTTTTACTACTTCCCCATTCATTCCTGTTGATTATTCTGTTACCTATCTACAATTCTTGACATACATGAGAATATTTAAGGCAGGGATTCTCAACATGAATCCATGAACTTAAGTTGGGTTTTCTTTAATTTTTTCATAACTTTATTTCAATACAATTGCTTTCCTTTGTATTACATGCATTTAGTCTTTTCAATCTCATATATATATACATATATATGATTTTTCAATAGCTTTACATGTCTTGCAAAAGTCACTTATCACATTCTCAAATTTTCCCTGCCTTACGATTCATATTTCACTATCATATTTGCTGATTGACTTAGTATTTCTTTGCCAGAGTATCTTCTACATTTTTTTTTAATAAACTAAACTTTTCCACTGGTTATTGTCTTATCTGATTTTACTTGTCCAGTCCTCTTTTTTAGTTATAAAACATTTGAAGAATGTGGAATCTTCTCATCCATGATCAATTAAGTATTAATTAAGTACCTCTTCTCTCTCCAACAAACTTTTAGTAGGTTCAAATAAGCTTGACTGCAGCCCCTCAACCTTCACCTTCTTTATCCAGCTGACATTGAAATAATGGCTTCTTTCCTTATCTGGGAAATAAGAGATTCCTTAGATTGAATAAAAATCTCTGTCCTTCCTTTTCCTGTACACATATAATACACAAAAGGAATATATACAGAAAAGCCAAGGTGACCGTGCCTTTTTTTTCAGCAACATACCAAATGGCTTCTTTTCTAACCATTCACTGAAGCCTGGAAAAAAAAAAAAATTGCCAAGTGAGTCTGCTTTTGTATGGTCAAACCAAACCTGATGAATACTAATTTTTCTTCAGGAAGTCCCTCTTTGAACAGGATTGAAAAACTCAGTGCCACATGTTTCCTTAACATTTTGAATAGCATCTATTCCCATAAAACTACCTTAATAGCAAAATCTCTTATGGAATACAAGTGAAGGACTCATTCAATGGGTTCCTGCCATTATAGGCACTTCGAAGTATGGGGGAATTTAATTAAGAAGCTAGAACAAAAATTAGAAAATTGATCCAACTGGAAAGAAAGAGTAAACACTTTTTTTTTTTTGTTCAAAGAGGGGTGTGCGTGTGTGTGTGTGTGTGTGTGTGTGTGTGTGTGTGTGTGTGTGTGTGTAATCCGGGTTAAGTGATTTGTCCAGAGTCACATGATTGGTATGCATATAAGGCTAAATTTGAATTCAGATATTCTTGACTTCAGGGACTGTTCTCTACCCTTTATACACCTAGCTGCCCAGAAAAGTATGTATTCTGAAGCAAAAAGATCTCTATTTTAGCCAGAGTGCACCAGTTATGGAAAAATGAGGGAGTGAGAGCAAAGTCTCTTTCAATAAAATGTACCGTATAACCTCTTTGAATGAACTTAGTCCTTATAGATACAGCTATTTTCAATGGAGGGAGCATTGAGCATCCCTTCTAAAATGGGTCATAAAAGTAACTCTAGATTATATCATGCAGTCAATCAGTCAAGTATTTATTTAGTGCCTATAAGGTACCTCTCAGGTGATATATAAAGACAAAAATGAAATAGTGTCTGCTTTCATTGAGTTTACATTCAATTAAAATGTACCCTAACAAGATCTAGTATCAGAGTAAAGATTGCTATGACCAAGAATATGAAGGCTAATTTTACCTAGCCCCTCAACAAAACAAGTTATTGTTGCAATCAATTAATTAAATTAGTGAGTCCTCATTTCCATATGCAAACCACTAGAAATATAAATACAAATAATGCATATTTTCTTTCAAGTTTTGTCTCAGACTAATGCTAGTTGTGTAGCCTGGGCAAATCACTTAATATTTTTGTCTCCCCTGCTCCCTCCCTAGGTAACTCTGAGATTATAATAAGTTTGCTTTGGTAGAGGGAGTTCCTCATTCCTACACCAAAAAAGTAGCAAGGTCTTGGGGGAGGGGAGAAACAACCTCACGTATTTATTTAGAGATGATATATGAAGGAGATCAAATTTATGTTTCTTTGCACAAAACATACAACTTAAAAACTCAACAGAGAGAAACAAATATATACCAATATTAGTACATATTTGTTTTCATGCTGTTGCCCTTTTTATACTGTGAAAAGAAAATACAGTAGGGGCTGTATTGTGGCTTTGTTTGCATCTCCCATACTTAGCAAGGTACCTGAATATAATAGGCATTTAAAAATGTTTATTGAATCAATAATTCATTTTTCTACATTACAATTATGATATTGTACCTTGTCATTGCCTCGTGATGTGATGAAGCAATATTTAACTATCACCATTGCCAACAGCATCAGGGAGAAGTGAGCTTTTTTGGTAGCAGGGAGACAAAAAAGGGCCTAATTCTTTGAATTAGTATTTTCTTCTGTAATCTTTGCTTTTGGTTTATTTTTTTTCCCCAGGTGTAACCCTTTTTGTGGCCCTTTACGACTATGAGGCAAGAACGGAAGATGACCTGAGTTTTCATAAAGGAGAAAAATTTCAAATACTCAACAGCTCGTAAGTTTGGAAAACACCCTGAGGAATGCTTGTGCCTTTGACTTTGGGGAGATTTTTGTGCTATCAATTCTTAGCTTTTCCAGATGTGAGGAAGACACTGGAAATACTCAATTAGCCAGACCAATATAAATTTAGGAAAACAAACACTATTGGTGACCCTGGGCACTGTCCCATGAAGCTACACCTCCAAAATGCTTTTGAAGTGCACCACAATAGCCAAACATCCTCCCCCATCTATCCATAATTTCAAAAGCCTATCATGACTTGGCTGCCTGCATTAGGAACTGCCTAGGGAATTTCCCCCCACATTTCAGACGTTCCACTCTCTAAGCCCTTACTCAGAGCAGGCAACAAATTCCTTCTGTTTTCAAAACTCCTAAACATTCCAATTAGTGAGATTTGTAGGGGCGTTTCCAAATAATATAATTTTGTTTGTGACTGAAACCTTTGTGAGATGGAAGGAGAAAAGATCTCACCCACTCAAGTATGTGACTGCAATGTATTCATTTATAATGTGGTCATCAGGAACCCAGGCAGGGAACTTTTAAAAGAACAAGTGGTACAAACTTGATACCACATTTGCATTTTATAAATGCCATGTTTTATGCCAGGGTTAGTATATCTGGTATTAGCTAACATGGAAAGAATAAAGGAAATAATACTCACTTCCTTACCTAGATTCCAAATATTACCCAGAGTAGATGAAATCTGACAGAATCAGCATTTAGATAAGAGCCTTTTGGAGACATCCAAGCTCCCTAGAAAATAGCGGGGAATGTGTGGTCAGGAAAGACTCTCTTCAAAGTTTGAATGGATTTTTTTTACTAATATCATTACTGATAAGCAGAAGAGAACCAGGTAGGAGATTGTTGCATAAATGCCCACTTGTGATTTGTTGTCATTCCTGCTCTGGTTAATGGTCTTGTCTTCATGATTCTAGCAAAGACCTGGCTCCCACTATACATTCCCATGCTTCATGGAGTGAGAAAACTTTTCAGTGACTCTTTTAGGATGGGAGATCACTGGGGTAGATATAGAAAGAAGGAGCTGTGGAGAACAATCATTTTATACAAATGTGAGCTCATTTGGTAGTCACAATAACCCTGGGAGGTAGATGATGTTATTATCTCTAATACTTGAGCATAGTGAAATAAATGAAGGTTAAGTGACAGAGCCATTAAGTGTCTGAAATTGGGTTTGAACTCAAATCTTGACTCCAGGCACCCAGCTCTAGAGATTGTACTATTTATATCCCTCACCTCTGGACCTCCAAAAAAGGGGGAAGTTATTAACAGTAACAGCCTCAGGCACTAACTAACAGTTGCATCTTCCTTGTGAGTTGAAAGCTCAAACCTTCCCAGTGAACTCACATCTAGGGAAAGTCATATGCTGACTCTCTCTTGAGAATACTTGCCTCCTTATGCTAAAATAACTCACTTTTGGATCCCTAAAATCTTGACTACTTAACCATAGATATTCCTTAATATCCATGAATCAAAAGTCATTCCTAAGTGTGGAGGTTTAAAGAGACTAGTAGGAGAAGGGAGAGGTTTGGAATGCTGCTGTCACATTATTTAGGTTTGGGCTTTCAATATAGCATTTGTGAGAAATTATTTTAAGAAACTCACATTTGTGATGTATAGGGGGAAAAGAATTATCTCTGGAATTAGTGGATTGGATTAAAATCTTATCTCTGATATATCCACATGATCTTAATCTACCTGGGCTTCTATTTTCTTCCCCAGAAAATGAGAGAGCCTTGAGGATCTCTTTCAATTTTAGATCTGTGAGCCTTTGAGGTTTGCAGAAGCCCTTCCTCATAACCCTTGGAGACAACAGTAACATAATGGAAAGAACAGTGGACTCTGATTTAAGAGAGGCCAAAGTTCATATCCTGCCTCTAATACTTATTAGCTCTGTGGCATTGAACAAGTTACTTAGCTTCTCAGATCCTCAGTTGTCTTATCTGTGAAATGGGAATAATAAATATACTGACCTTCCATGGCTGTCATAAGGATCAAACAACATGTAGCATTGCATTAAACATGTTTTGTGAACACTTAAGTACCTTAAATTCCCACTACTACTTTAACATGACATTTGTTCTTGTTAAAGAAACTGAGACATGGGGAACGGGTGATGGTGAGTGATTTGTGCATGACCAATAATAGTGCTAATAAGTCTTCAGAGACAAGATTTGGATCCATATCTCCCAACTCTGGGTTCATCTCTACTCCCATTTTAATCTGACTGCTTTTTGGATACTATTAGGCAAGTTCTTACCTTATGCTGAGCCCTGTCACAGAGGGTACACAGAGATAGCAGCAAAAAAAATCCCCTGCCCTCAATCAGCTGGCATTCTATAGAAAGAAACAATGGGTGTGCATGTATACACAAGTCAGGCACTTATATAAAGGTACGTACATATGTGTGAGTACAGTTGTCAGTCATTTGAGTTGTGTTCGAGCTTTGTAACCCCATTGAGGTTTTCTTGGGAAAAATACCTGAATGGTTTGTCATTTCCTTCTCTATCTCATTTTACAGATAAAGAAACTGAGGCAAATAGAGTTAACATACTTAGTCCAGATGCTAAACATATTAAGAAAGTATAAATTATGAGACTGGACACCTGTTTGACTAAGATAAGTGAACATGAGAAGTGCAGGATTATCCTAAAGTTGCAAGTGTAGGTTATTAGAAGGATGCGTGATGGTTTCAGATATGTTGAATTTGGGACAATCCAATAAAAAATGTCAGTTCATGATGTACGACTGGAGTTCAAGAGATGTGCATCTATATAAAATGTGAATTCAGGATGATATCTAATGCCATGAGAGGCTAACTAAAGAGTTTAGAGAGAAAAGGGCCTAGTACAGAGTCTCAGGGTGCATCCACAATTAGGGGTGAATAATAGATAATGATTCATTATCTATTATTGGAGGTAGGAGGAAAGAGCCAAGAGAGAATGGAGGAGAGTATTCAGGAAAAGGTGGTCTACCATGTTTGTCAAACACTGTAGAAAGCTCAAGAAAAAAGGATAAGAATTGAGAACAGAATATCACATTTGCCAGATAAAGATCATTAGTAACTTTGAAGAAAGAAATTTTAGTTGAGCATTGAAGTAGAAAAACATATTTCAGAGAGTTGAAGTGAGAAGCAAGAACGTAGACACAATGTGTTAATTTTTTTTTTTTCCTAGAAGTTTGGATTTGAAAAGAGAGAAATGATAGTAGCTTGAGAAGTTGTAGGGTCAATTAAGGGCTTTTAAAGGGAAACCTGGGAGTGTTTGTAGACAACAGGGAAGAAACTAGTACAAAGGAGAAAATAGAACATTAGAGAGAGAGGAGGGGTGCTTCTGGGGGCAATTTGCTGGAAGAGACTGGTGAAGCTGGGATCAAGGTATGAATAGAGGGGATGGTCTTGGTAAGGAGATGGGTTCCTCTCAGAGAGGAACAACTAAAGACTGGTGCATTATTTAAAGCAGTTTTGGAATATAGAGAAGGGAAGTTTTCTTCCAATGGTCTTAATTTTCACAGAAAAGTATGAAGCTATAAGGGTAGCAGGAAGGATTTATTTGGGAGACCTAAGGAGAAAAAAGAAAGTCTAGAATAGTTGTTGTGGAAAGAGTAATTAAAGAGAGTTGTCAAACACATCTAAATTGAGGGGAAGATTAATGTCTACTTCAGTTCTGAACTACTAAGATTAAGGTAGCATTATATACCTCTCTCCAACCCTCTCTCTGTCTGTCTCTCTATCTCTCACTCTTTCACTCTTTTTCTGTTTGTTTCTTTCTATATGCAATGCACATACACACATAGGTAGTCTTCATTCCATTAATGACCATATTACCTGTTAATGCCCATTAATGCTGAATACTGAAATAGGCTCAGTCTTTCCCTTCCCTCCACTGATAGTTCAGCTTCTCCTTTTTAGAACCACAGGACAACAGAGTGATAAGAGATCTACCTGATCCAACCCCCTCCTCTTACTGATGATGAGCCTGAAGCTCCGGAAGGGAAATGTTTTATCCCAAAGATAAATACGAGTTAGTGGCAGAGATAGGATTAGGATGGAGATTTCCTGATTCATTGTTCCCCTAACACTGTATCATGTCATCTCCCTAATTTATTTTTTTTTTTGAGATAGTATGAAAAAACTTTTATATAAAGTGAAAACTAAAGCATCCCGGAAGATCTTACCAACATTTTTGTAACTTTGAGATTATTATTGATACAAAGTGAATATAAATATCCACTGATATTTATGTATAATAATATAATATTGTATATAATAATATAAAATAATAGCTGGGCACAAATCTTTTACCAAATGTCCACTCCTTTTTCAGGGAAGGACTGGTTCACTTCTCCCTCCCATTAACTGATCTTGTCCCTATAACAAAGTTATAGGGACATATTCCATATTATAAAATGAAATTAAAGAAAAGCATTCAAGGAAGATCAAATCTATCTTCATCCACATCTTTTAATTGGCTTACATTTAATTTTGTGTTGTCATGGTTACTCTAAGTTCAACTTTTATAAAGTTTCTCATGTATATATATTTTTTCACAGTCGTAGAACTCTACCTCTGTATCCCAATTCCTAGGTTATATACAAAAATAAATAAAGCTTTTTGCCACAAATACAAGTGTACAGAAGTCAGATATATGCACAGGGAGAGGGAAAACCATGAAGCAGTAAAGCAGGAGAGGAACAGATGGCATCTGTTTCCTTCCCTTACCCACTCCCGCCCCTCCCCCTGCCCCTGGCTCTTGTCAGCTGGAAGGATCCAGTTCTCTCAGGGCAGCTGCCACACCTCCTGGTGTGTGTCCTCCCACTCCTTGGCTGATTGAAAGGCTGGAGCTGGAGGCCATGGGGCCCCTCCTGCTTAGAAAAACAAACCTGTGGGCAGTCAGATTCATCAAAGAGTTTCCCATTTACCATAGTACTTGGTCAGAGATCTCCTTGGGGTATCCCCCAATAAGTGCTCATGGACCCACTCTCATCTGAGGCAGCTTTAATTATTTCACCACATCCAACCATTGCAGTCTCATCACAAATGAGGGGTAGAAAGTAAGTCTACCTGAAGGTAGAGATTGACATTTTTCTCTTTAGCTGCAGTACATCATGTACCTACTCCTTGAATGTGGCAGGAGTTTAATAAACGTTTTTGAAATGGGTATCTTATAGATTCCTGATATCCATGATTCTAACTACCAATTTTCTCTCAGTACACATTTCTCTCAACTGATACATACATAAGCCTTTGTTGAAGTTGACCCCATTTAATAAAATAGTCCTGCTTTTCCTTCCAGATCCCCCCATAATTTTCACCATTTATGAAAAATAATGTATCATGGCCTCAATTATAGGTGATTATATATGATAAAACAGTCCTTCCTCTTCCCCATCATTTTCTCCATTTTTGTGTTCAACAACCCTTTAAAAAAAAAAAAAAAAAAAAAAGTCTTATTAGGGGTCAGCTAGATAACATGGATAGAGCACCAGTCCTGAAGTCAGGAGTACCTAAAGTCACTAAATCCAACTGTCTTGCCAAATCCCACCCTCTACCCCCACCCCAGAAGAAGCCTTCTTATCTGGGAAGAACAGTTATAATGCTAGATAATTCCTCATAAAAGTCAAATCGTTTTAAGCTGTTTTTCAACTTGAAGAGTTCTTGGAAAATGAATCCAGGTTTAAAGTATCATTTGAATATTTGGTAAAATTCATACTGATGTGTTGTCCAAAAAGGATGGCATGAATCAAGTTGCCATATGTAAGATGGATGATGGCCAAGGTTTTTTTGTGTTTGTTTTTTAATTGAATTCCAACATTTATAATAAAAAATGTGTGTTGGCTGCAATCCATGAACTTGAACACAGCCTTAGATGACTTAAGTTGGCAATTATTCCCTGGCTACATCAGATCAGCAGGTGCCCCATGATCTCTCAAATCACAAGTCCTTTTTGCCTAAAACTTGGGAGAGAAACAGGATAAGATGCATGGATAACATTTTTGATGGTCTTTTGGATTCAGGATGGAGGAAAGAGTCATAATAGTGAAAAATATTATAGGGTAAGATTTAA
This sequence comes from Sminthopsis crassicaudata, assembly GCF_048593235.1. Taxonomy (NCBI): domain Eukaryota; kingdom Metazoa; phylum Chordata; class Mammalia; order Dasyuromorphia; family Dasyuridae; genus Sminthopsis; species Sminthopsis crassicaudata. Next base: position 192,648,115 of record NC_133620.1, read on the forward strand.
AGGAGATTGTGAATTACAAATATCACAAACATCTTTAGATTTGAATTATTATCTACAGTGTACAAAGTACTTCTTGCTAATCCTGAGGAATATGTGGATAATAATGATAGTTCTTGCCCTTAAGAATTCTGTATTCTCCCAGGAGGTGGAATTAGGCATGAGTATTAGTACTGTATAGCTCAATTATAAAATAAAGTAGGGTGTGATTATAGGGAAAAGAAGTCCAGGCAAAGAACTCTAGGAGTTTTTGAGGAAAGAGAAAATATAGGGGAAAAAATGTTGCCTACTAAAGTTCTTAGATTAGGAGGCAGAGACCTATGATTTCATTGCTTTAGGGCAGAAGTGTCAAACCTGTGGGTTGCCTGGTCTATAGCTACCCAACCCAAATTAAGATATAATTGAGAGATATTTAACAACATAAATGAAAATAAAATAAAATATAGATAATATTAATATGTGGTTTTCTAAGCCAATCTGTGTCTGCAGGGATCCTTATATATAGTTTAATGACCCCTTTTATATTTGAATTTGACACCATGGTAAAGAGGACTCTTGGATAAGGAAACTCCCTCCAGCCACACAAGCTAGTACTTTCTCTATAATTCTTTATCACAGCAAGTTTACCTCAAACACTATGCAGTCAAATAACATGCTCAGGGTCACCCACCCAGTATGTGTCAGAAGTAAGATTGCACCCAAGTTTTTCTGGTTTTGAGACCAACTCTCTAGCCACTATGTTATACTGCCTCCCCAATAGATATCTTACTTTACTCAATATTTAATATTTGTATCAATTGTTATCAGAATGGGTGTTTCTTTGTGAGCCTGTTTACACTTTTAATTTGCTCCAGCTTTTTAAGTTAAAAAATGACAACAAAACCCTTTTACTTAGAAGCCTAATTAGATACTATTGTACTGACTAGTACTATTACTACTTTAGATAAAGGAAGGGGAAAGGATACATTGTAGATAATTAATAGTAGAATTTAATAATAGAATTTTACATACATTCTTAAAGAAAGGAAGTTATATTTCTTATAAAAGATTCTACAAGCCAGCCTTTTCATTAATTCAGATTTAATGTATAGTACTTTGTATAGTTACAGTTATAGTACTTTATATAGTTATAAAGTATCTAAAAGGTCATCTCATCCATAGCTTTTTAAACTGTGGTTCCCAATCTCAAATGGAGTAATTGAATGTGGGGAATAGTGAAATTATGATTTATTATCAGTAAATGTTTGATTTGTACACCTGTTTTGTATATCTATATAGACAGGGACACAACAAAATTTCTTGAACAAAAAGGAGTCAAGATTAGGAAAAGTTTAAAAAGACCTAATCTAGTCCCTGTTAGGATCTAAATTGACTTAGAAAACTAAAGCTAAAATGATATTGAACTATATTTTTAGATATTTTGTTAAATATTTCTGTTCAAGAGCAAGAGAGGGTTGAGTTTGAAACCTTTGCTCTAATTCAGTCCTATCATTATACAGATGAGAAACAGACAATTTACCCAAGATCTTCCAGGTAGAAAAACCAGATTTCTATCTCTAAGTTGCCCCCTGACATTTATATAGCATTTTATGGTTTGTAAAGTAAATCCATACATCACTGCATTTATGGAAATTTTCTCTGTTTTATAGATGAGTAAACAAGGATAGAGAAGCTAAGAATTCCTTGACTATGGGCACTCAATTAACAAGTGTTTGAGATGGAATTTGAACCCAGGGTTTCTTATTTTCCCCTCAGAATGTGGTATGTCTAAAATATAAATCTATTTAAAAAACAAACAAACACCTCCACCACCACCACCACCACCTGGGAACTTGGCTCTAAATTAGCATAAAAGAAAATATTAATTGTTGGTGAAATGTTTAATACAAAGTTTGAATGTGAAAATATTTTATGCATACCATTTCAGTGGGTAAATCTCTATCAGCAAATGTATAGAAAAGTACTTGAACACTGGCGTTCTTGTCTACCCTAAAGTTAACTCATACTTTTAAAAATTAAATAAACTGGAATTTATTTCATAAATATCTTATCTTCAAAACTAGTCTCTTATTGCAAGCATTTCTTTCCCTACACCATTTTGGAACATTTCCCAAGTGTTCCTGCTAAGATTTTTCATGATGAAATGTCTCCATCTAGTGGTGCTTCTTAGCAGATAAGTATTCTAATCATTCTGCCTCATGGTCCTATCTCAGGCACAAGAACTGAACACTGACTAAGTCATTGGAAGACTTAGAACTTGAAATAATTGTCAGATATTCATATAATATTTTTAAGTTTACAAGATGCTTTCATGTATTATCTCATTTGAGCTTCACACCGTACCTTTGAGGGCACAGTCGGTGCTACGGATATTATCATTGTGTACAATGAGGTTTAGACTTAAGAGGGGAAAGAGAAGGGAATATGCATTTGTTAAGCATCTAATATGTGTCGGCAATGTGCTGACCACTTTACAGATATTATCTCATTTAGTCCTCACAATGACACTATTATCCCCATTAAATACATGAAGAAACTGAGGCAGACAGGTTTAACTGATAGTCAACCTCTGAAATCAGATCGGAACTTCCTGACAGAAAGCCCAGTGCTCTCTAGCTGGCTCACTGTCACACAACTGAGGAGGTATCAGAAACAAGACTCAAATTCATGTCTTACCTAAGACAAGTTTAACCTTCTGTCTATTGTAGCACAATGCCCTTGTGGAAGTAAATGTGCTTTGTAATCTCTTTCTGTGTTTTTAATGCAGTGAAAGAGGAGCTTCCTTTCATACAATTTCAAAATTACTTGAGAAACTCATGTAAAATTAGTTTTCATGGAGCCATAGACTCTCTTTGCCAGCATCATATTTCTTGTGGGTTGTTTTGTTTTGCCAGTTGAAAGCTCCATTAAGCATTTTCTCACAGCTGCATCTGTGGCATAAGTTGGCTGGTTGCCTTCTACTAAACTGAGTTTGCTCTGGTTTTCAATTCAGTTGTACCTGGGGCTGTTTTTGCTTGAAGTCCCTGAATATTGTTCTAATCATTTGGCTTCTATGGAGTAGTACTGTGGTAGCCGGTCTGCTCTTTAACACTGGAGGCTGGACCTTCTCTAACTAATTAAGTCAGACTGAGGAAAACCTTTAAACAGGGCCAAGAGCCAACACATTTTCCCTTCCTGGCTCAGAGCTTTGAAACTGAGCCTAGCCAGAGAGTGATAAAAGACCTGGGATTTCTCCTTGATTCCTCCAAGGACCAAAAATGGAAGCAGAGATAGACGGATAGACCGACAGAGGCAGAGAGACAGAGTAGGGGAGGGGGGAAAAGGAGGGAGGGAGACACTGAGAGACACAGAGCACATACAATAACCTCACAATACCTATGTCCCTGCTTGATTCAATGATATTTTCAGCTCTGGGGAACTGAGGTAGAATTACTAACTTTTTAGGGCTAGGGATTGCATCTGGTACCACTTTTAAATCCCTCCTACTGCACCCCCCCCCAGCCCAGTTCCCTCTCCACAAAGGACACTTCAGATGTTATTATGGAGGACCCCCCTCCAGCTACCTCTGCTAATAACTTCCATCTACACATCATTCTTAAATTTCAAAAAGCACAATTTCCACAACAACCTAGCAATTTGGCAGTGCAAATTTCCCAATTTATCAATGGAAAAAGTGACGTGAGAGAGACTAACTAACTTGCCTGTGCCCTCACACAGACTAGGAAGGGTTTAAATCAGGATTCGAACCTTTCCACTTTGCCACATGATCCCCTTAGATGAAGAGAGAGAGAGTTAGAAGTCTCTCTGGACTATTGCTATAGCCTGCTTTTTTTGTTTCCTAGCCTCAACTCTCTTCCTTTGTGGTAGTGATGGCAGCGATGGCATTGTCAGTGTTGTCTCAATCATGTGTAACTCTCTGGGACTCCCCTTGGGATTTTCTTGGCAGAGATACTGGAATAGTTTTATATTTCCCTTTCTAAATCACTTTACAGTTGAGGAAACTGAGGCAAACAGGGTTAAATAAGTTGCCTGGAGTTTGAAACCTATTTGAATTTGGGTCCTCTAGATTCCAGATAGGGCAATCTATTCACTGTACCTTCCTACCTGCCTAGTCTGTCCTCTACTCAGCTATCAAATTGATTTTCCTTAATGCTAGTGCTTTCCCTCTGAGAATATTCTCATTTTATTCTGTCTGCATCTTATTTGTACATAATTGTTTGCATATTGTCTCTCTCTACCCCCTTTAGAATGTGAGTTCCTTGAGTGCAAGAAATATCTTTTGCCTTTCTTGGTACCTTTGGTGCTTAGCAATATGCCTGGTGCATATCAGGGGCTTAATAAATGCATGTTGTCTGGCCCTATGTTGGGTTTTTTTTCCCCCGCTGGTGAACTATGAAACTATGAGTATTCAAGGGAAATGTAATCTTTTATCTTATTAACTGATAGTGGAAGGTGGGGAGACAGAAAGGTTCCAGTAATCATTCCAACTCTTACTGCTGCTTCCTTATTCTTCAATAAGCCACATAGACAGGAGCTCCACTGAATGAATGCTTGTGAATACAAATGAGTGTAGCTGGAGAGAGAAAAAAAAGATTCCTTTGAATTCTTCATCTGTCTTCTTGGATCTTAGAGTAGTCCTGCTACTACACAATAGCAGACTCCTTCTCTCCTCCTTCCCTCCCCCCCTTCTCTCTCTCTCTCTCTCTCTCTCTCTCTCTCTCTCTCTCTCTCTCTCTCTCTCTCTCTCTCACACACACACACACACACACACACACACACACACACACACACACACACACGGCAAGCTTGCTGCTGAGCATCCTCAGGTCAGGAAGGATTCCGCACTCCCTATAGCATTATCCCTCTGCTTCTTGTCCCCCCCTCCCCTGCCCCCTTGTGGCAGTCCTTGACTTGCAGGCATTTGTCTTCTGACACTGCACATTCCCCATGTAGCCACCCAAGCAGGCAGCATGTGGATTAAGGTACATATTACTCAACTAATTTTGAGGAAATGGACGCCAGCCAATCTCAGATGAAGCAAAAATCCAGCCCATTTTTTACATGCCTGTTCTTGTTCATGGAGAATTTCCAGTGGAAAAAAAAGCACAAAGCAGCTAAGTCAGCATTCCTGGATCATGTTTCTCAAAAGATATTAAGTGCTATACCTAAAATTTTCCTTTAAAGCAAAGGTTTCTCTAACTGGGGCCTATGAGCTTTAAAAAATAAATCTGATATCCGTATTTCGGTATAATTGTTTTCCTTTGTAATCCTATGTATTTTGCTTAATGCATTTAGAAGCAATATTCTGAGAAGGAGTCCAGGGACTTCACCAGACTGTCAAAGGAGATCATGGCACAAAAAGCGTGTTAATAAACTGTAGCATATTAGCAATTGGACACTTGGTAGGTTTACCATTTAATTTTATTAAATATAGCATTTGTAGTGATTTCTAGGAAAAAAAAAAAAAAAAAAGCTGGGTATCAGAAGCATACCTCACTCATATAACATCGTTTCTCTAGGAAAACCTGATCTAAATTCTATATCATTTAAACTTAGAGCATCTTTTCTATCGAACTAGATTTATAACTTATTATATGGGTGGTGAAGTTTGAAGTTTATTCTCTTGCTTTCCATAAGCATGCTTGATTTCTTTTTGCATATCAGTGTGACACTATAAATTACAATAACAGATCTCCACAGAGATTTCAGTTCGGTTTTCTCTTCCCAGGCTATTTTCCTACTAGAATAGAATTCATTTTTGGCAAGATCCTAGGCAGTTCTTTAACATATTTAGTGATGTTTCCCAAAAGTATCTGGTTCTCTGTTGCGCTCTGTAAGTGCACAATATAAGCACTGAAATCTCAGACTTTTGTACCTTCCGTGGAAGCATACCCAGCCCTTCTTTGTGGCCCAAATGCATAAATCTGACATGAGAACACAAATCTATATTCAGTTTATAGTTCGTTGAGCTACAGCTTCTGGTATCCTCCCTCCCTAATTATCTTATCCTATTTAACTCCCTTGTTTTTATTTAGTATGGGTCATACCTCTCCTTGAGAGCAAGGATTGTTTCCATTTTAGTCCTTACTTCTCTAGGGCCTAGCACAGTACACCAGGTATATATTTGGAATTTAATAAATGTGTTGAATGGTAGAGCTTTAGTCAGAACAGAGCAACATGTGACTTAAGCATATGGCTTTCATTACAGGAGATGTTGGAATTTGGGCAAAGAGAAAGGGGAACAAGCATTTATTAGGCACCTTCTATTTCTCAGAAACTATGTTAAGTCCTTTACAGATCTCTCATTTGAGTCATAGAAGTTATGTTGTAAAGTGAGTACTAGAATGTTAGGTCCTACAGCTTGTTTCTTAAGGGCAAGTCATAGGTATTTAAGTTATTTAAGTTATCTTAAGTGATTTTTGGTCTGCAGGATGTATTGTAGGTTCTTAATAAATGTTAGTTTATTGATTTGTATTCCCCACAGTTAAGTATAATGTATATAGTAAACTCCTAATGTATATTGAATGAATGAATGAATAATTTGTAAATAGCCTTCTAATTCTTTTGGCCACTTTAAATATATGAATATATTATATTAAAGCATAAATGTATGAGCATAAATTGTATTAAAAATGATTTATTAACTTGTGTCTGTTTTTGTTTCTGTCTTTCTGTCTTACAGTGAAGGAGACTGGTGGGAAGCCCGTTCCCTGACAACAGGAGAGACTGGCTATATTCCCAGCAATTATGTGGCTCCAGTTGACTCTATCCAGGCAGAAGAGTATGTCTTTGTTCTTAATGTGTTTGTTTTTACTTTAACCACTCATTTCAAAAATTGCTAACCTAGTACTAAGGTAAATGTGTGTCACTCTTCAGCCTTAGCTTCACTATTCATTAAGTAGCAGCAGCAAGGCTGCTCTGTTCCAGGATTGCACCAGTAGTAATAAGAATAGGGATTAATTATTATCCAGGGCCAAGAAATCAGAACAACATACTAAAGGTTCGAATGATTCCATGGGCATCTCTAGTTGTAAGAGCTAGTGGATCATGAAGTCTTGGACAACTAAAGACAGTTGAGGTTGTTTTTTTTTTTTTTTATCAATCTGGCACTAGTAGAAGGAAAGCCACGAAAAGCCAGGCTCCATACTTGGTCAGTCAACTTCATCATGAATAAATGTTCATTTCAGTGGTCTGGCCAAATCCCCAATTGGATCGTTCTGCTGCCCTTATATATTTTTCACTAAGGAGATCTATTTTGTTTCTTACTTTTATATGTTCAGTGACCCTGACCTCTATCTCCCTTATGACTGAATTTCAGCACCAATGAATTTAAAAAAAAATTTACATTTATGTTTCTAGGCAGATTTGTAAACCACTATGTGATCCTACAGGATAAAAGTTTTCCCTAAAGTGTCATAGACCAGTTTTCAACTTCAAAGCTACAGTCTAATAAATAAGGTTAAGATCTGAGAAGGGGTTTTCCTCAAGACTTTTGGCTTTTAAAAGGGGAAGGAGGGAAAACATTGGCCAACCCAGTATTAAAAGCAGTGTTAGCAAGTGAGCTTGGGATATGAAAACGACTTTAGTTACTTTGAAGAAAAGAGTCCAAGCAAAATCCTTTCACTTCTTGTGCTCTGTTATAGTTTACAGCATGAATGTAAACCTAGAGGACCATAGTTCCCAAACAATTAACCCAACCACTGTCTTTTAAACTCTTTTACATTATTTTGAACTAGAAATGTAGCTTTCAGTAATTTTCTGACTCAGTTATTGAAGAGTTAATATACAAAAAAAGTGATCTTTCCTCTTTTCAATTTGATAAATATTTTTAACCTTAGGAAAATTGGATAGTTGGCAGAGTGCAGCTATAATGAATTGGAACTTGGTTAAGTTCTAGAAAGCACTGGTATAAACTATATTAATAAAGATTAATTATGACAAAAAAGGCAAGTGAGTCCCATAGGGAAAAACATCTGGAGTTGGACATTTAGTATTCAGGAGATATTAAAAGATCTTTGGTATTTTGCTTAGATCATTTGATGATTTATGGGCAATCACAAATAAAAATCCCACAGGATGAAAAGGTATAGAAGAGTTATAGTTTACATTAGGGGAGAGAAGATCTTGCTTTGGTAAAATGATGATATCTGATATATAGATATATAACTTCAATGCAAAACTTCAAATATCAAATGTAGAAACTAGATTTTATCATATTTAAATATTTTAAAAATTCTTCCTACAGGAGGACTATTTGCTGAATTCTCTATGATTCTTTTTTTTTTTTTTCTTCCTATTTTTCTAGCACCTGGTGCAAAACTCAAAACCTAATAAATATATGTAACCACTGTCCCAAAGTATACTTCTTTTATTTACATAAGCTTTCAATACCTGAACTGTGACAGGCCTTAACAGTACAGGGTGAAAAATATTTAAAATAGTTTAACAAAAGTTGCTTATATATGATATCCCTTTAAAATGTAATATTTTTACCCTTAAAAGATATTAACTCTTGATTTAAAAAAATAAGCCTGCAGAAAATAAAAGGACCCAATTATTCCAGAATGTTCTTGTAGCTGCATTCAAGAAGGGATGTTAGACCAGTCAAAATTCATATGGCTGGATGTTCTTTATTTCACTAAATATTCACTTAATATCTAGGGTGAGAATGGACACAAAAAAACTAGCATCAAAGGTCAGCAATAACCTTCAGCTAGCTATAGCCTCTATGTTTTTTGTGCTTCGACAAGAAAACTACTGCATATATCATATGAATTTCTTTCTGGTTTGACTGGCCTTTGAATTGAAAACCATTTTAGCCAAACAATGATCTTTACAGTTGCTACAGTCTATGCTTTGTTTTTGTTTTTGCTTAGCTTGGTTTTTTCCTATGGAATTGTAGTTATATAAACAGTAAAATGCTAGGGAATTTCAGATTATAGATTTAAGGCTTGAGGGACTCTCAGAAGCCATTTAGTTCAAAGCTTCATTTTATTGATGAGGAACCCAAGCCTTGCGGTCACAGAAGTATCAAAAGCAAGATTTGACTTAAGGCTCTCTGACCCTAGAAAAATTACAGGTTCATTTTCACAAAGTTCAGGATCCCTGCTTTGGTATGGCAGAGAAGAAATTTTAACCAAAACTGATTCCCTACCATCTTTCAAGGGGAAAAAAATTTTACTACCATTCAAGTCTGCTGGTTTTTAAAGAATGACTTGATTCAAGAGATTTGGTAGAGTAGTATGTCCCAAGCAACTCCCTAGGACTTATCATTGTCATAAATGGAATTTACTTCAGGGGTCTCTCCCTACTGGGAGATCTCCTGAAGAATTCATAGATTCTGTAATTTGTGTTGATTAAAAATCCTGGGAAAGAACTATAAAACTACTGTGGAAAATTAAAGCTAGCAGTGAAGCTGAGTAGGGGGCTGAGGGAGAGACCAGGAAGAACTGAAAAAGAACCGGCGTGATAATCAAATAAACAGAGACTTGAATCATACCAAAAACACCAGGAGATACGGATTTATATTCAGAGATTCATTAAATTTTTCCCACTCATTCACAGCAAGAGAGTTTACTGTGATTCTGATATGTAAATGAGTGATAAATATTTTCTTTCATTGTTCCCATTTACCTTTCCTAAAGGTGGTACTTTGGAAAACTTGGCCGCAAAGATGCAGAAAGACAACTCTTGTCCTTTGGAAATCCACGAGGTACCTTTCTTATCCGAGAGAGTGAAACCACCAAAGGTAGGATGACTAATAGAAATAGTTGCTTTATCATTATTCAGTTTTTCCAGTGGAGCCCAAAGAAGGGGGGGGGAGGTTATTTTCTTTTATATGCATTAGAAAGAATATTTCATTCCATATAGCATATTTATATTTATAATATAATATTATAGTATTTTATAGTTTATTTATAGTACACTATGTATATATACAATAAATAGTGTTTCTATAGCACTTTAAAGTTTGTAAAATACATGTTATATCATTTGATCTCATGTGCATACATATACAGGTACATGTGCATCTCATATATATACCTATATATGTATGTGTACAAAGATGTTTGTAAATGCATGGTGTACATATATGCCTGCATGTGTGTCTACTTTATTGACACACATACATATACATATACTACACTTTTTGTCTTTATATATGACAGAGAAATACATTCACATGTCTTATTCCATATATATGACAGAGAAATACATTCACATGTCTTATTCCCCCCCTTCTAAGATTCAAGATTGCAAATATTTCATATCTAAGTACTTAGTATATAGTGTTCTCTCTGCAGATAGAAACATACATGTTTATGTATATACACATAATTATACATAATATATGTTGATATGAATACAAGTATACATGTATATAAGTATATTAGAAGTATAAAGCAAAGTGATTGGAATATTAATTGGGTGGATTTTTTGCATTGGGAAGGATTGAAGTAATGAATGGATGATGGGACTAAAGATAGGAGTGACAAAAACCTAAAGTTAGGGATAGAAAGATAGAAGAGAAACAGGGTTGAAGTAGACAGAAAATAAGACAAAGATAAACTAAACTTATCTTTTCTATCTCTAATTCTAAATTTAGACATAAAGATAGGGTTAGAGAAAGAAAGACAAAAAGTGTAGTATATGTATGTATATATATATATATAAAGACAAAAAGTGTAGTATATGTATATGTATGTGTCTGTCTTTGCTGAATGATCAAAATAAGTCCAAAAAGTCTTTAAGGGGGGGAAAAAAAGTGAAAACAACTACTGATGCTGTACACGGTTTTCAGGTGCCTATTCACTTTCTATCCGTGATTGGGATGATATGAAGGGAGATCATGTCAAACATTACAAGATCCGAAAACTTGACAATGGTGGCTACTACATCACCACAAGAGCCCAGTTTGAAACTCTTCAGCAGCTCGTCCAGCATTACTCAGGTAACTTCATTGCTATTTGGCTCCCAAGAAATGGTGAGGGAGGGGAAAGTTTCAAGTGATAGTACCTCCTAGCATTATTAATATTTTAAAACTCTCCCATTTATATATTAAACCTTGAAAATGATTTTCTTCACAACAACCCAGAGAAATGAGAATACAAATATTATTAGTCCTATTTTTCATAAGAAAAGCTTGAAATTCTAAGAGTTTAAGTGATTTGCTCTCCTAATACACAGCTAATAATTATCTGAAGAGGCAGTACTCAAAATCAGGTCTTACTCAAGCCATACAGAGTCACTTCACGTTTTTCTATTGTCAGGAGAAAATATTTTCTTTGTCAGCCTTCATGGTAAGACCTTAGGTGGCTTAATTAAGCTGTGCTTTCTCCTAGCTTATGTAATATTAGTTCACATTAGCTCAGGATATCTAGAATAGAAAACAATGGAAAGACTTTGTGGCTATTTGTCCTAAAATTTCCAAAGTGCTTTTCTTTCCATAAGCACCTCAGTTAATATACTCAGCAATCACAGAAATAAGATGGCAAGGTCTCTGTCAGGTCACATACATTGAAGAATCCCTTTAAACAAAACATTACTGTCATAATTGCTGTGTATACATATTTTCCTGCCCCTTGAGAGCAGTGTTCTGTCCCCAATAGAGCTTTATTTCCTAAACTCACCATAATAGTGCAAATGGTACCTATTAGTTTTAAAATTATACATTTTATCTGATAAAGCTATTAATTTTAGTATATCTGAAAATAGACAACTTTTGAATGTGAAATAATTTTCATGGCAGCTGGTAGTTTCTTTTGACCTACATGTATAACTTGAAATATTCTAAGGCCCAATGGCCTTTATGAAAACATCACTCTTAGTATAATTGCTGCCCCATTCACATTCACTTCTTTAACTCATAATATAGTAGCACAAAGTGCATGTCTGTTAGTCTCAGGCTTTAACAAACAACTAGATAAATAAAAAACATTTAAAGTAATTCTGGTTGTTGAGACTCATTTTCCTCTCCTTGGTTATGGCAGAAAGTTTATTACAGATGTCATTTATATATATAAAGACATTTTATATATGTCATTCTATATGTAGACAGATAAATAGATTCACATCTTATTCCCCCACTTCTAAGTTTCAAGAAGGCCGCAAATATTTCATACCTATCCCAAGTACCTAGCATATAATATTCTCTCTGCACATAATATATCTTCGTCAAAGAGAAGCAGTAGAGCATTGAGGATATAAGGAGAGCCTTAGAGTCAGAAAAGCTCGCTTTAGGGTTAAAGATATGATTTAAACTTTCAACCCCTCAAGCCAACTCCCTTAAATTACAGATAAGTTGCTGATGTGCAGTTAGTAAAGGAAGTTTCAATACTTAGGAAATCCCTAAACTAATGAAATTTTAGGTCTGGATGCCCTCTCCACTTTTCTCTGTTCCTCTCCATAATATTTTTGCTTTAATTTTGGAAGGGATGAGAGAAATAGAGCAGAATATCTGAGTTTAAATTATACACTTGAAATGCCCCAGATGCTATGTGGATTCATAAATGTTGAAAACTATTTTATTATAACCACATATCAGTGGCATAGTAGAGTCTCTGGTGTTTTGATTCTTTGAAAACATGTTGCAGAAGGCACCTTAACGGCATCGTAAAGATGAGAAAGGAGATAGTTTTATAAAAAGCAGTAGAAAAAAATTTTATCTTTAAAAAAAAAAAAAAGAAGAAGAAGCATCTTAAGCTATACTTACTTTTCCATGGCCTCTTTTTTCTTTCCCCCCTTTTTCTCTTTTTTACATAAGCCTAACCTTACAGGTTTTTTTATGTTTTTTGTTTTGGGGTTTATTTGTTTGTTTTTCCTTGTTTACTGGTTTCCCTTTTCTGCTGACATTCACTATAAAGCCAAGCTAAAAGTCATTTCCCATCTTTGCCATCTCATTATTATTATAACCTCACTTCTGGACATTAAACTTGTCTTAATATATATTCTAAAATCACATTAGCATTTCTTTTTTTTTTTTTTTTTTTGGCTACATTGTTGGCTCATTTAATTTGAAGTCTGCAAAGATTGAAAAAAAAAATTTTTGCAACCAATTAAGGTCAAACTTTGCCTACCTTCCCCATACCCATTACATTGTGCTTGAGAAATTGATTTTTCTTGGGACACAAATATATATTTTTGCATTTATACAGCTTAGTAGATTTAGCCCAGTGTTCCAGCCTTTCATCCAATATATTGAAATCTCTCTTATAGTTTGTGCTGTCTATAAATTTGAGAATCCTGTCAATTATACCTTAATCTAAGTCATTGATTGCTAAATGCTAAAATGCTATAAACCATAGATCCTTGGAGCAGTTCTGTATGGCAGGAGTGTCAGATTCAAATAGAAATGATAGCTAAAGCCATATGTTACCTTAGAAATTCACAAATGAACATTATCTGTGTTGTGTTGTATTTTTATTAATTTTGTTAAAGGTACACTGTAATCTGGTTCCTGCATCCAGCTAGTCTGCTCTACAGCCTTCCTTTCAGGTTGGCTTTGGTAACCACTATTTTAGCCTAATATGGCACCTAAGTGGCAAAGTAGATAGAAGCCCAGCCTTCAAGTAAGAAAAATTCATCTTTTTAAGCAAATCTAGCCCCAGCTACTACTTAGCTACGTGAGCCAGAACAAGTCCCCCTGTTTGCTCAGTTCTGTAAAATGAGTTGAAGAAACAAAGGGCAAATCACTCCTGTGTCTATGAAGAGAAACTCCAAGTGGGATCACAAAGAATAAATCATAACTAAAAAAAACTGAACAATTATGTCTTTAAAAAAAAAAAAAAGCACATCTCAAAATGTCTTTTAAATCAGAGGTTGGCAAACTAAATCCTCCACTTGTTTTTTTCTTACCCTACAGGAAACCGAGAATGGTTTTTACATGTTAAAATAAAATTTTATTGTATTTTTAAAATGTAAAAAGCTACTCAGCCCACTGGGCTGGATTTGGTCCTCAGCCATAGTTTGCTGAGCTCTATTCTAAGTAATCACTGCTTTTAATCTTCTTTTTCACTGTGTTCACACTCTTAAACTTTTCTGAGTTTTCTTTCTGGCTTTTCATTCTTTCCCAGGCTAATATTTCCCTGTCTTAGGCCACTCTGTGATTTTTTTTTTTTTTTTAACAGAGGCTAGCACATAGTAAGCGCTTAATAAATGCTTCTTGTTTTGACTTACATGTGAGTCCAACCTCAAAGCAAAATAACATGCCTTAGTATTCCAAACACAATGGTGTACACTCTGCTCTCAAATTCTGTAGGGTTTTGTTTGAATACCACAAGAATGACTAGTGAATCTGACCTCCTTTCTCCATGCCCCAGGTGCAGTTTTTCATGCTACTAGCTTAGAATAATCTGCTGTTCTGTAAAACCTTAAGCTCTAATACCAGGGTTGTAATTATAAATATATTCATTCAGAATACACAGGACCCCCAGTCTTCCAAGCAGAATCCTAATAATTGAGGGAAGGGAGAGGGAAAGAGAGATGAATGGATTCATGTGAATCAAAGGTGCCATCTGCCCACTTATGTTCTCTACTAAAACATAAGGATGTGTTTTCAAGGTTCCAAGAAAGTATCTAATTAGCATCTGGGACTGAAGCTTTCCATCTTACCTAGAGAATATAAAAACTCAGATTTAAAGTAACTGGCCATCCTTTAAGGATTGAATAAAAAAATACAGGGGGGGGGAAAGCTCGCCACAGATTTTAAATTTTTTTCTGCTCTATCTCAAACAAATGTGTTTCCGTGTGTGATTTCTAATCCCCCGAGATGCTTAGGGTACCCTGCTGACGTAACAATTGTTGTGAGTAGCTGTTGTTCATTGGTGTTGGATTTATATACTTGTTGTAAATGTTTGTTTCATGTATCACGCTTTTCTTTTTCCTCTCTGGCTGTTGGCTCCGTTGCTGCTCCTTCAGAGAGAGCTGCAGGCCTTTGCTGCCGCTTAGTAGTCCCCTGTCATAAAGGAATGCCGAGGCTTACTGATCTGTCTGTCAAAACCAAAGATGTCTGGGAAATTCCACGTGAATCCCTTCAGTTGATCAAGAGACTGGGAAATGGGCAGTTTGGGGAAGTATGGATGGGTATGCTGTAACTCAGTTATTCTATTATTATCTTCCCTTTGGGGGAAATAAGGTACCAAAGATGGAAGGTGCAGGAAGAACATTTTATGACCAGCCCATAATAAAGACATTCTGATAAAAGTGGCTGTAATTTGGACGTTGAGTTTTTTTTTTCATTCCAGAAAATACAAAATTTTATTTATTCTTTTGTGAATTTTCATTTTGGGAAAATGGCTTCGTCCTTATTGTAATGGTGAGCCTTCATCAATAAATGAAGGAAAGAAACAATTTTGAAATCTGGCATAATGTCACTGCCCTCAGTTTCTGACTGAGAACGCACTGAAGGGCGAGTCACCTTCCATCTTTCCCATTGCATTGCATGCATAATTTTGGATTGTAAGAATTTTGTTTTCTTTATTAATTCCCTTTCCTATAGAGAAAGCTGATGGTTTGTGTTTTAACTTAACTGTGGTTGCCTCGAGTTGTACTCCACAAACCGTTGGATTGGCTAAAGATGCATGGGAAGTTGCACGGGATTCATTGTTACTGGAGAAGAAGCTTGGTCAGGGGTGTTTCGCTGAAGTGTGGTTTGGTAAGGCAGAGAGTGTGTTTTCCTTTGGATGCCCCTTAAGAGCCACTTGAGAGAAAGACTTTGAACAGAAACAAATCAACACCTTCATACTCATCCACCTTGACTAGGATGCCCTGAAGGATGGAACAAATGGACCCACTGAAGCATAATTTGCAGAATGTGGCTGTCTTCTAGTTGTGGTTCTGGGTTGTGGTGCTGCAAGCTCATCCTCCTGTGATGATTGCATTGTAGAAACTACTGGCCAGGAAAACAACATAGAATTAAAGTCTTCTTTTCTCCTAAGAGATGAGAACATAAGATGCTCTGGAGAAAAGACTTCCATTTTTCATTCACTTAATTCTCAGCAACAGGACACAATTTAAGGGGTCTTTCCCTACAGATTGTGGCAGGTTTGTACTTCACTAGTTGAGTTGACAGTAGATTCATCATCATCATCCCAGCACTTAATAAAGTGCTTGGCACACAGTAAGCACTTTAATAAATGTAAATAATCAATAAACACAATAAGTGTTTATTAAGTGATTGATCACATTATAAGACATGCATAGAGCACTTTGAAGTTTATTTATTCTGTGCATATATTATCATCTAATAGCCTCACAAAAGTCCTGTGAGGTAAGAGCTAGACATATGATTATGTCCATTTGACAAATAAGGAAATCAAGGTTCAGAGAAAGTGATTTATACAGTCACAAGACTGAATTTCAACCCAGCCCTCTCCAAGTCCAGCAGTTAATCTATTAATACCACACTTCCTCTCACGCATTAAACTGCATTGATCTAGGCGTGGTCTTGTTCAGTCAGAGGCAGAGGCTAGACCACAGTACTCTAAAGATCTTAATTAGCACTTTAATTATGAAGTATTTAAAAATCTTATTTATGAGGCCTGGGGCCCAAAGATTTTAATAGAATCATTCACACATGCAAAAAGAATTAGGCCTCCATAGGAAAAATGGATTTTTAAACTTTTAAATTAGTACATTTAAAATTTCCATACACACCATTAAGAGTTCATTTCCTATTGCCATTCTATGAGCAGCTTTGTCTCAGGGGATTTCAGAACCATTATAGAATGCTTCTGTAATTAACTCAATTACTGCTAGAGTTTCTTAGAGAAAGGGAAAATCTAGCCTACTGAAAATTATTGGCTATTATCTGCTACATACTAGAATGCTGCATAAACTTTCAAATTTATCATTTTATTTGTAAGGAACAAATTTTGCCATGTAATCACTTTCTACTTCTCAGCATACAACCTAGCATTTTGTATTTTATAATAGTAAGAGCCAGACTTCCACCTAGTTAATAGAGCTGCCCCCAATAAAATGTTGTTGTTGTTGTTTTTTTAATCTCAAATTAATGTTGTCAAAACTATAAGTATTTACAGTTTCACTTAAATCAGTCTTTCTTTTCTAATCAGAAATCAGCAGCTGTTTAATTACCCAGGGGGGAAAAATGTCCCTTTTGTATAGTAGCAATTAAAAATCATAAACCTTAGAATTGACTCACAAAGCTAAAAAGAACCTTAGAGATCTAATCCAGCCTTCCTCCCCTCATTTTATAGGGGAGAGGATTGATTTAAAAAAAAAAAAAAAAAACTATCAGTGTCCTTACTTGAATATCAGGAACATTTACTAATTTTTTATTTCAAATTTAAATATTAATTTTTGTTCCCTCCAGCTTTTTTAATTTTTCTAGTCTCAATTAATAAAATTCATTTTCTTATTCTGGTTGCCTTTCATGAAATCTGGGGATTGTTTCCCTATACAATGTTGAATGACAATGGCAAGTAGACTCTAGATTATTTTGGGACTTTTGTTTTTGTTCTTTATCAGTGCTTTATTGCATGGATGATCCAACAGCAAAAAGGACCCAATCACAGAGCTACCTACCAAAGCCTGAATTGAGACCCCTAGAAACCAAAAGTCGTTTCTCAGTCAAATTCATACATAGTGAAGCACTTGAGTTCTTTCTAAAAAAGGAAAAAAAAAATAGATATCACACAGTAGACTTTGCTTTAACGCAGAAGGAGGGTTAGTACCCCTATTATCACTAAGATGGTTAATGGATAGATGACATCAGCTTCTGTACTTCCATCATTTTTGATGGTCATTATGTATGTAAAGGCTAAGGTTTTCAGCTTGATTCCTCTTTCATATAAATGAAACAGAAAAAGGAAAATAGCACTTAGCCATGTGGGCCTACCAGAACCAAATTAATGAGGAAAGTGGTGAAAGAATTGCATATTCAGTCATAATCTTTAAATAGAAACTAGTGTCCTTTTTTTTTTTTCTCTTGAAAACATTTACAGAATCCTTGTAAATGTTTTTGTTTCCCCAGGGAGTTTTATAGGGTCTGTTTGTAGGGAAGAAGGGCGCTGTGGAAGGGGAAAGCTGATAGTTGATTGTTTTTAAGCAAATAGTTAATAATTTTGAAAATCATTTTTCCCACCAGAGGATCTCTAATTTTGGCTCTCTATTGTGGGATATCTGTAGGTACCTGGAATGGAAATACAAAAGTGGCCATCAAGACTCTTAAGCCTGGCACAATGTCTCCAGAATCCTTCCTTGAGGAAGCCCAGATCATGAAGAAACTGAAGCATGATAAACTGGTCCAACTTTATGCTGTGGTGTCTGAAGAGCCAATCTACATTGTCACGGAGTACATGAATAAAGGTTGAGTAATGGTTCTCCCTCTTCTCTCTCCATTGGGAAATAGGTGATTGGTTGAGTGAGAAAAATGGAGCTGTCTGCCTGCTTGCCTCCAAATCTAGGATCCTCATTAGGAAAGCACCAGTTGTGTGTACATTAGTGAAAAGTATTTTTAAAACAGCTCAGACTGTTGGTATTGGTTCCTTACGTCCTTCCACATTCTAATGTATTCTGCCTATAAGTCCTGGAACTCAGAATTTTCCAAATATTTCCAGAACCCTATTATTTAGATTACTCGACCTGCTGGGTTATGCTATTCAACCATTAATTTGGATATAGCTGTTTATGTTTGATTTCCTTCTTTTTTGTGGTCCTATAAGTACAACAGGAAAAAAAAAAGAGAGAAATTTACACAACACCTTTGTTGTATATTTAAAATAGCAAGTTGTATATAGTAGATTTGCAGTTTCAAGTTTGGTTGTCTTATATTATGTTACTGAAATGCTTGTTTTATTCCATAAATTAGTTTTTTTAATAAAGAAACTGTAGTAGAAGACAAATGAGATGTGGCCTTTACTGTTTCCCCCTCATGTTTCTTCTTGCTACCTTCTTAAATATACGGATAAATGCAGGCCATAGTGTAAAGGGCAGTCTTTATTTCGCTCTTTCTTTTTCTTTTCTTAATTAAAGCAGTATTCCTGGGGGTGAGGCCAAGGATTACTTTGTTTTGGAAAAATAAATGAACCAAATAAGAAACAAAAGGTCTTAAAAGGAAAGACATTCTACATCAGAAGATACTTACTGTAGTTCTGTCTCCCCCTCCCACCCCAAGTGCTTTCTTTCAAAAAAGATTTGATTTATTTTTTCCTGGCAGATCTTCTGTCCCTTTTCTGCAGGGTTTATTTCATAAATAACTTGTATTCCATGATTAAAGCTTAAAAAATAAAAGATGACCATTGTAGGCATGTGGCCTCTGCAAGTGATTATTTCAGTTTTTGGAATTATCCCTGACCCTTTTTAGGCCCATTTATAATAGTTCTTCTGAAGCTTTAGCTGTTTTGCTTTTTGCTTTCTGATTTAAGGTTCAGATGATTATGACCTAATTAAGAGGGAATGCCCACTCCACCCTATATAAATCAGAATAATTCTCTTGACTTAAATTTGTAAATAATCTAAGTTATAATTTCCCCCATCACTCTTCTGTTTGGCTGTCTTCAGAGGGCACAAACTGAGTCATGAAGTTTGTCCCATGCTCCTATGAACGATACTAATAATGATAAAAAACAGCAACAGTACAGATCAAGAAAACCTGAGCTTGGTTGAATGTGTGACCTTAGCCAGGTCTCTTATATTTCTGTGCTCCAGGTAAATCACTAAGATTATAAATTGCAGATGAGGGGCTGGTTTTCATGGTTTCCTATACCAATGAAATCATAGATCTAATACAAGTATAATAACCAACAATCCTATGGCACTTGGAGGTTTCTAGGGACATAGTCCTTCCCCAAAAACCTATGTGCAAGATCTGAGGCAGGATTTAAAGCAAGGCCTCCTGCCTCTTGGGCCAGATTATAATATATAATTACTCTTTGAATAAGCTTAGTTGAGCTTTAGCTATGGTTTATTGAACTTTGGATTCACCATCATTTTGTCCAAAGGGATAAAACTATCTGCAAGCTTTTCTTGCTCAGGACTTTGTTTGAAATGAATGCATTGTTCTCACCCCATCTGAAAAGAATCTTTCTAGCTCTGCTTCAGTGTTTGCCTTTTATAGTAAATGGATGCAATGGCCCTTTTCATTCATAGGGAGTTTGCTGGATTTCCTAAAAGATGGAGAAGGGAGAGCTCTGAAATTGCCTAACCTGGTGGACATGGCTGCACAGGTATGTGTGACTGAACACAGGCATCTCGCAAAGAACACACTCATAACAGAGAAACAAGGGCTGGTCTTAAGCACTCTCTATTGTGCTTTCTCAGGTTGCTGCAGGTATGGCTTACATTGAGCGAATGAATTACATTCATAGAGATCTGCGATCAGCAAACATTCTGGTCGGGAATGGGCTCATATGCAAGATAGCTGATTTTGGATTAGCCAGATTGATTGAAGACAACGAATATACAGCAAGACAAGGTGAGTGCTAATTATTAATTAGGGTTTCTTTTTAAGCAGCAACTTTCTAACCTATAACTGTATCAAGACATTTTATTCAACTACCCCAATTTTTTTTCATTTATCTTTTGCTTCTCCTATTATCCCTATTTCCCTATAGGCAACTAAATAGCACAGTGGATTGAGCCCTGAGGCTCAGAGTCAGGAAGATATGAATTAAAATTCAGCCTCAGACACTCATAAACTGGCCAAGTCATTTAATCTGTTTGCCTCAGTCTCTTCATCTGTAAAATGAGGGTAATAATGGCACCTATCTGCCAGGGTACCTGTATGGGACAATTGAGAGAATGATTATAAAGTGGCACAGTGCCTAACATACAGTAAGCATCATATAAATGTTAGCTATTTTATTGTTATTAATTATTATTATTGTTGTCCCCATTTCACCTTCCTAAATAAACCATTAACAAAGTTTAAATATAGAATTCGTTTGCTGAACTGATCCTTTACGTCCCCACCCCCTGTAGTCTCATCTACTCCCCCCATATGTATTCTACATTCAACCTAGACAGGAAGAGAAATTGCTTGCTGGTGGGTGGTCAACCAGCTGGCTGACCCTTTGGCTGATTTTTGAAATCACATGTTGCTTTTCCTTTGAGCACTTGGGTCTTTGGAGTGAAAAGGATTATAGAAGGCCATGAGATTCTCATCATGGACCCAGAGAAATGCCATTCATTCTCTCTCATCCTTTTCTCCCCTTTCTCAAGTGAAATTTATGGAAAAAACTTCCACTACACATAGATCCCACACTGGTATCTTAAATACTTAATAACTCCAATGTATAAACCAATAGGTGTTCTAATTAAGGAGATACCATAGAGACAAGTCTTGGGGGCTGTGCCAGCAACATTTTTTTTCTAGTTTGTCAATTAATTTTCTATTAAACAACTTCATTACCATATGCAGTTTGGGGTAACAGATGGCCTCTTCTTAGGGAATTTAAGGTTTGTGTTTTGGGGGAGGGGATGATTTCCTTCTTTTTAAATGAGGTCCTATTCCAATTCCAGGCAAGATTGAACACTGGGTGGGCTATGCTAAAAGAAAATATCTACATGGAATTTCATATAGATCTTTTTCTTTTGTTATTAGTATTTAATTTCACTCCCCATCCCTTTCTATAATATGGGAACAAGGACAGAAATGGCCTTAGCAGTCCGCTGCTATGAGGATAAATATCAAGCTAATATCCTGACTAGTACAGATGCTACCCAAAACACTAAAATACACGTAAGTCGCTGTTTGTATTTTCCCAACACGTGGAAGCTCTCATTCTTTAGCCAAGTATGCACAGCCCAGTGCGAGGCCAGATGGTGCGTTTTGGTCTCTAAGCATAGCAGACAGGCAACCTCGATTAGGGTTGGCAGCCTAGGGAGAAATGGGAATGTGAACTTGAGGCGATGGGAGCCAGGCAGGACGACAGGGAGCAGTGGAGCAGGAAATACCAGCAGGATTAAAACCCAGAGGCTAAGGTTTCAAATCATGATGGCCCCAAGTCAGGGAAAAGTTACCAAGCATAAATATTTGATTTGTGAAAAAGATAGAAGTGGCCGGTCTTCTTGGTCCCATGAAAGAGACCATCTATCTTTGTGTTGAGTCCCCAATACTCAAGAGGAGCTAGAGTGATATATTTAAAACTTGCTTCCTGGATGGTGTTGGGGAAGAGGACAGACACTATTCTTGCACCTTCCTCCCCCCACTACCTCTTTTTTTTTTTTTTTTTAAGTAGCTCTTTTCACCCATCATACCATATTAATATACTACAGTTAAATGGATTCATTCTAAAAGTAGTCATATACTTTCAAACCCTCCATGAACAAGTAGATTCTAGGGTCAGTTGTCATCAAAGAAAGGGGTATGTCCGCTATGTAGTTAATGAGTTTGAATATTATTCTTGTGTAGTTGTTCATTGGCTCCTAACAATAATATTAAGCCGATATTTAAACATCACAGAGTATTTACATACCTGATCACATTTTTGTGGTATAACAAAACAGTGGAGTACAACGGGAAAGGAATTGGATTTGGAGTTAGAGGACCTTCGTTCAAATTCAGAGTTTGCCACTGATCCAAGGACAAATCTCGTTGCTCCTCTGGACCTCAGTCCCCTCAACTGTAAAAAGAGGGGATTGCACACTCTGAATTGATGATCCTGTGATTGACCCACTAATAACCCTGTATTAGATAATACAATCCTTTTACTTCTGTTTTCCATATAAGAAAATGGAAGCTTACAGAGGGAAAAATCACCTGCCCCTAGCTAGGAACTCTCATGGCTAAGAAGCAAGTTGATATTTAAATCCAGTTCTTCTGATGACGTAGCTATAGCAAATTCAATTAAGTTTAATTCAGTAAACATTTATTAAGTGCCTTCTATATGCCAGGAAAATGGCAAAGCCTACTACATCGTCATAGCTCTACTTAAGGATTTCTAGTTCATTCACAACATTGATTCACCAGCCCCCCTCTCGCCCCCATAAGCCCCCATTATTCCTACACAGGCCATCTATTACCACACTCTCCATGAATCTCAGATCATCAGCAGAAGCAACTAGAGGTGCTCAAGATTGGATGCAGAGGCAGATTTTTCATTTGGTCTACTTGTAGGATCATAGATTTAAAGATGGAAAGAGCCTCAGATGGGATCTAATCTGCCCTCTTCATTTTCTGGAGGAAGAAACTGAGGCTGAGAGAAATTACATGACATTTCCAGTCCTCCTTTGCCAGGTTCACAGAATTTTAGAGCTGAAGGACATTTAGAGGTCCAATACCTTCATCTGGCAGGTAGAAAAAAAACAAGGTCCACAAGGAAAAATCCTTTGTCCAAAAAAAGTCTTTTGCCCAAAGTTCCCCTGGTAGAAAATGGGAAAACCAGGATTCATACGCAGATTATGAGACCCCTTCCTCTACAACACTTGGCCTGAAGCTTCTAAATCTTTTACAGTGTTTTCAAGCGTACACCAAACAATAGGAATTGAGAAGAAATGGACTATTTAAAAGATGAAATTGAAAAAAAAAAGCAGAATGTCTTTCAGGAGCAGGGAAAGGAGAATGGGAGCCTGAGGAAAATTAAAGAAACAACTGCAAATGTACCAGAACATTGGGAAGAGAAGAAACATAATGTTTAGACATCACAGGAAAGGCAATATGTGAAATTGATGGGGGGTGGGGGAATGGGAAAAATGTGGTTAATTTGGTGAGAAAAGGTCTGGATAAAGAGCAGTAAAGGAAATGGGGCTGGAACTGCCTCTGAAATGAAAAGACCTGCATTCAAATCCTGATTGTTGTTCATCACCTGTATGACCTTTGATAAATCCCTTAACCACCAAGGGCTTCTGTAAAATGAGGTCACTTCTTTCACTATCTGTGATTCTAAATATTTCTTATGGAGAAATCTGCCAGTCTTTCCTTCAAGCAAAGAAACAACAAATGAATTTGAAAAACCAGTTTAATAAAATGTAAGAATTCAGGAAAGAGCAATTAGTGAGCTTTTTTTCTTTAAAAAGAAGGAAAACAAAACAAAAATCAATTGTTTCACTTTATTTTATTGATTTAAAAAATAAATAAAAAAAGAAGCACCTCTTAATATTCATCACTGGGGAAGAGACCCTCATTTTTGAGGAGACTCAGGCAACCTCGAATGAAGCCAGCCATTTATAAAATTTGTCACACAGATTTGTCTTGAAGTGATATTTTCAAACAGCAGTGCCTGGATATGCATTCCACTCATGCATGCTGTAGGCAGCATGCACAGTGCATACTTATGTGTCTGTAAGGGATTAATCAGCTACACTTGACAGCTGGTCCACGTGCCTAATAATATGTGCAAGTTGAGTTTTATGTTACACACAGACCCAATCCATGCTGTGACTTCAATCATGTAAGCTGTTTGCCGTACACAGCAATGCATACCAGTTAGAGATATTCTAGAAGTAGGACTGGCAACTATTTTTCATCTCACTTATGAGTCTCCTTTCTTAGGGTAAAACTGTCTTCCCAACAATGGGCCAATGGCCCAGCTGTGATGTCCATCCTAGAGCCCACCACACACACAGCTGGGTCTCTGACTAGTGACCAGAGAGGCAAGCCTGGGGAGGCAGTTAACGTTGGGCACGGGGCAAATTTGTCTCCATCTGCTTATGGGATCATAGATTTAAAGCTCATCTAGCTGCCCCATTTTACCCATGGGGAAACTGAAATGCCCAAGATCGCACAGGTAGCAGGCAAAAGTAGGATCTGAACTTAAGCCCGCTGACTCCAGAGCCAATATCAGCTGTTGCTTCTTTTTATTTACTATGGTTTTTTTACTATTCCAGATTATTTACCATTCTGGATTATTTACATGTTTTTTCCTCCTCCATTGGTCTAGGTGGATAGAACTTTGGGCCTGCAGTCAAGAAAGTCTGGTTTCAAATCTGGCTGGCCTCAGAAACTTACTGTGTGACCCTGGGCAAGTTATTTAATTCTATTTACCTCAGTTTCCTCATCTATAAAATGAGCTGGAAAAGGAAATGGCAAACTGCTTGCCAAGAAAATCATAAAAGGGGTCACAAAGAATTGGGTATGCTTAAACCAATTGAATAGTAATAATCTTGCCATATAGTGAGCCATTTTTATGGTTACTTTTCTTTAGAATGACTTCCTTAATACCACTTTTGTTTCTACAATTCTTGTCTGATAGAATGTTTGCTAAGCACTTACTTAGGTGTGGTCCATGTTGCCCAAAAAATGGTGTTACAAAAAAGGTATAAAAGGCCTTATTACCATACAACTATCTATAGGTTTTCCATATCTCCTTTACTAAACTTTAAGCTCATCAGGGTTAGAGACCTACAGCCCTCGTCCAGAACTTTGTACATAGTAGGTCTAGTCAACATAATTGATGAACAAAAACATTTGTTGAATAAGAAAACAAAGGCCTGTAACTGATAATACTTGCTGATCAATTAAATCTGGAAGATGAGGGAAGAGTGTAGAAGATGCTTAGGATTTGAGCCTCAAGGAAGAATCCAAGCCAAGTTGGAAAGGCATGAGCTTGCTTTTCAATTTTTGCATCTGAAATAGTGTGACTTCCCAACTAGAGAAGTTCGGTGTCTCCACCCCACATTATCCCCTAGCACTATTGCTACTTACATTGTAAGCACTCTCTGAACCTCTCTCGGTCTCTCCTCGGCTCTCCTCTCTCCCTCCCACCCCCACCACGTGTTCCTGTTCTTTTTACAAGCTGCCCATCCCCACCCCATATCGTGTCTTCCTTGATTTGAGGCCGTCAATCATACTCTAATCATTGTCAGACTTCTGTAGTTCACCTCAGTTACCACAGTCATGGCTAGAAAAATTACTAATACAGTTCAACTCCAGAAACTGTTCCAGCTGATTCTCCTCTTAATCCTTACCTCCCATTTCTAGCTGGGTGCTCTGTCAAGTTTTATAAATACTTGTGAGCCGAGCAAGGTAGCACGCACTGCTGTTGGGGGAAGGCAGTTCATTCTTTGAGCTCCAGAGTTTTCAGCTGCAGTGAGTTAGGATAGTTGTTTGTCTACACTGTCAGGAACAAATATGGCGAGGGCCCCTAGGAGTTGGAGAAAGAAAGATGCCATCAGGGTCAATCTATCAGGTCATAACTCTTGTGTCTGTCAATAGAAGAATCAAGATCATGAGTGGCCATTGGATGAGATAGAGACCCAATCCTATCATCATCACCAATACTATAATTATTTGTTGATTCATTCTTATTTTCTGAGATTTGTAGCCTGTTTAATAATTCGGGCCTTTAAGATTCATGCAAAGAAATGACTAAAAGCTTCTCACTAGGCAAGTAATTGGCACATAGACTGACTGATTTTTAAAGCTACCATTTTTACTCATTTAGTCCTTCTTTACTCATAAAAAATATTGGATATTCTTATACATATCCTTAGTTAATCCTTGATGAATAAAGAATTCTAAAACATTCTGTTTCATTGATAGGATGGGCATTTTAAAAAATTTTAAAGAAGAGATTGCAAGTTTTGATATGATTTTCCATTTTATCAAAATAAGTGATATGATGAAAAGAATACTAGATTCAAGTCCAGTTTCTGATGCATATTAATTTTATGACATTATGTGTTCAAGGGCTATTTTATTGCTGAAAACAAGCAATCCCAATCCCTTCCCCCTACATACACCCATATTCCTGTCTAACAATTTTTTTTTTCCCAATTCATATTTTCTTTTTCTGCTGCTATAGTTTAGTTTGTCAATGAAACTTCTATCACTCTCACGGATGTAACCTAATGCCAGATTTTGGACTGTACTTTGGAAAAAGATCCTAAGATCTTTTTAAAGTTGGAAAGGACCTCAAGGTCCTTCATTTTACAGATGGGGAAACTGAGGCTCAAATTAAAGTGACTTCCTCAAGGAACATTAAAAGTTGGAAGGAAGTGACTAGTATAAGGAAAGGTAGCCAAGGAAAATATATGAGGATTCAGAACTCTCCCTGGTGCCCAGTATGATGTACACCTACGATTCCTGTTTCTTAGGCATCTAAAGCTGGTGGATCTCTTTAGTTTGGGAACTGCAGTAAGGCTGAAGTTAATCAGGTATCCATGCTAATCCAGGTATCCAGCACCAGGAGGGTGAGCTCCCTCTTACAGGGGGGGCACCAACCTGCCTAGAGAGAGCCAAACCAGCCCTGTTGGAAATGAAAGAGGTCAAAGCTTCCATGAGCATTAGCAATGAAGTCTGGCAGAAAACTGACACACTTCTACCCTAGGTGGGATAATGAGAGCCGATCTCAAAAAAAAAAAAAAAAAAAAAAAACAAAAAAAAAAACAGAAAATCCTCCCTGAAGTTGCTCTGTCACCATCATTATTATCATAATTAACATTTATATAATTCTTATTATGTACCAAACACTGTGTTAACACTTTACAATTATTCTCTCATTTGATCCTTAAAACAACCCTAGGAGGTAGGTGCTATTATATGAGGAAACTGAGGCAAACAGATTAAGCAACTTGTCTGAGGTCACATAGTAAATGTATCAGACTAAATTGGAACTCAGGGTTCTCAGGTCCTGCTTTCTATGTACTACACCTTCTTGCTGCCCTTTTCCTTGTAAGTTATTTGATCTTGCTAAAATTCCAGGAGAGTAAGGACTGCCCAAAGAGGATGGTTTATTTTTTTAAATGGGGAAGATACA